>NC_080179.1:13896768-14089401 GCF_950295315.1 Erinaceus europaeus | reverse complement strand
CTGGGCCCTGGGCCCTTGCACACTATGACAAGCAGGCTCAACCCGTTATGCCACTACCCTGCCCAGGGGTATTGTTTTGTTGGCCTATCAAGATACTTTATCTTGTCAGGATCTCAAAGTCAGTTGTATTTAGATGTTCTGATTCATACTAACTGTCCTTGCTAGTGACCACAGTTAATCAGAATGCTAATAGACTAGTTCATGATAAAAAAAAAAAAAATAAGTTTTTTCTCTGTAGAAAATTAAACAATATTTTGTATTTTGCTTCCTTCGTTGGATGTTTTCCCCCTTTGGAGACTTGACACCAGTTTTTTCCAAGAAAATTTTGATGATACTTTACTTTTTAGTTGAGGCATAATAACTTACTAGATTAGGTTCAGGTCTACAACATAATGGTTTGATAAATCTGATTAATCTCCGTAACCATAAATAGTTAACAGTTTTTTACGATAAGAACTTTTATGATCTACTTTCAACTTTCAAATGTGCAATATGGTACTATTAGCTAGACTAATATTGTAAATTAACTTTGACAGGAGACGATAAGACCATTCTGGTATATTGTGTCACTATCCATTTAAAATAGTGGCTACCGTATTAAGCATTTCTCTGTACTAGATTCCACTAGTTATTAAATAATATATCTTAGTGTAGGGGTAGATAGCATAATGGTTATGCACACAGACTCACATGACTGAGGCTCTAAAGTCTCAGGTTCAGTTCCCCCACACCACCATCAGCCAGGGCTGAACAGTGCTCAGGTAGAAAAAGGGGGGGAAAAAAGTGAAAAATAATATATATTAGCTTTACTATCTAAAACAATCAAAGTAAAAATTATTTTAAATCAAGAAGCCACAGGAATATTATTTCACATATAGGGATATTTGTAAGTTACTACTTAAAGGATATTGTTATATTCAAATTTTAATTGATTAAATCATAGTCCCTTTTGTCATTAAAATTTTTTTTTATTGGGATATTAATGTTTTACATTTGACAGTTTCTTCTTCTTCTAGCGTTTGCCCTTCTTCCGTAGCCAGTCAACAGCGTCAGGTTGAGCCTGGTGTAAAGTTTCGAGACCTCCTTTGACAGTAAATACAATAGTTTGTACATGCATAACATTTTTCAGTTTTCCATATAACAATACAACCCCCACTAGGTCCTCTGTCATCCTTTTTGGACCTGTATTCTCTCCCCACCACCC
Organism: Erinaceus europaeus; assembly: GCF_950295315.1. Taxonomy (NCBI): domain Eukaryota; kingdom Metazoa; phylum Chordata; class Mammalia; order Eulipotyphla; family Erinaceidae; genus Erinaceus; species Erinaceus europaeus. The sequence goes on along the minus strand of NC_080179.1, from coordinate 14,088,197 downwards.
ACCCCAGAGTCTTTTACTTTGGTGCAATACGACAACTCCAGTTCAGGTTCTACTTGTGTTTTCTTTTCTGATCTTGTTTTTCAACTTCTGCCTGAGAGTGAGATCATCCCATATTCATCCTTCTGTTTCTGACTTATTTCACTTAACATGAATTTTTCAAGCTCCATCCAAGATCGGTGGAAAATGGTGAAGTCACCGTTTTTAATAGCTGAGTAGTATTCCATTGTGTATATAGACCACAACTTGCTCAGCCACTCATCTGTTGTTGGACACCTGGGTCGCTTCCAGATTTTGACTATTACAAATTGTGCTGCCAAGAACATATGTGTACACAGATCTTTTTGGATGTGTGTGTTGGGTTCCTTAGGTTATATCCCCAGGAGAGGAATTGCAGGATCATAGGGTAGGTCCATTTCTAGCCTTCTGAGAGTTCTCCAGACTGTCCTCCACAGAGGCTGGACCAATTGACATTCCCACCAGCAGGTCCCAGGTGGTCTTCTTTGGTATTCCTAGTTGACCTGGAGAGGAGGGGAGAGAAACACAGCTGCTGCTCCTCAGGAACCCTGCCTCTGGAAGTCTCCCCCTTTTGTCATTTTTAATTTTTCTTTACTACTATAATTTGTTCTAAGTTAAGTGGGCCTTGGAATAATTAAGTATACAACCAATAAGATTTTTACTTAGTACAGAACTTTGAATGATTTTTGTTTTTAACTTTTATTTATTGTACTACATTTGGAATTGATTAGAATTTAACTGAAAATTGAACTTAGGTAAAAATGTAGCATTGGGCCCAGGTTTCACTCTTCGGTGCTTTTTTTGTTTGTTTGCTTTGCTTTTCTGTCTGTCAGAGCGTTGGTAAGCTGTGGCTTATTGGTTTATATTGGAGCTAGGGATTGAGCCTGGTACCCCTAAGCCTCAGACATGAAAGTCCACACTTTGGTCTTAATTTTCAAAATCTCTTAGAATATGAATATGTATATATATATATATATATATATATATATATATATGTCCTCTCTCATTGTTTAAACTGGGAAAAGATGGTTAAAAATTGGACTTTCATCTGTACTGAGTAGTGAGAACTTAATTATTGGAATTATAAATTAGTTATCAGCTAGTTAAACTTTTTTTATTGTTAACTTAAAGGTGGTTAAAACATATTTGTGTGGTCCAGGAGATGGCACAGTGGATAAAGCATCGGACTCTCAAGCATGAGGTCCGAGTTCAATCCCCGGCAGCACATGTACCAAAGTGATGCCTGGTTCTTTCTCTCTCCTCCTGTGTTTCTCATTAATAAATAAATAAAATCTTAAAGAAAAATATATTTGCCCTTTCTTTGCTTTTAAATGAAAAAAAATTGGTAACAATTAGAAATAGTAATGGTAGAAGCCACATAGAATACTCGCAATTCATTATAGAGTAAATGGTAATCTGTTAATCTGTTCATATTCAGAGACTTTGAAGAGAAAGTTTCCTATTTAAAAAAAAATTCCACAGCTTTCATAATAACAAATCTAAATATAAATATTTCAGTAACAATTGTCCAGACAGCAGCACTGGGAAATACGTGATACAGTACTGACTGTGGGTTATGGAAGAATACTGCCACCTTGTGTATGTGACGTGCTCGTTTGTGTCTCCTTTGTCTTTTGTTCTCCCAGCTAGCACACTATGCTCTCATCTGGGCTTGTGGGCAGATGTGTAAATATGGGAAACATTTATTTGATGTCTTTTTGCATTTATTTTGTGTAATGCCAAAATGCTATTTTAGAGAGTCCAACACTCACAATAGATGTTTTAATTCAATAATTTTGTATTTCACATAAAATTTATATACATATTATAAATTATTAAAGTATATGTGTACTTTCAATGTAGAGTATTGTGGGAATATAATTAAGTAAATTATGCATTGCAACTGAGTATAGTCATAAAAACACAAAGTAGATGGCAGAACTGTTCTGCTTATAGAAAGTGTAGTCTTCCTTTTCAAAACTATCCAAGTATTTATTTTAAAGCCAAATAAAATAGACAGTATGTCAAAAAACTTTCTTTTTTAATCTTATTCCCCAAACACTAATACCAAATGATGCTGATGTGTTTGTAGTCGGATCAACTCTGTGTATGGAGACTGTAGCTCTTTCTGGAGCTGGCTGTCCGTATGACCATTGTTTACCAGTTCTTTTTTTTGCCTCCAAGGTTATTTCTGGAGCTCCGTGAATTCACTGCTCCCAGAGGCTTCCCCCACTTTGTTGCCCTTGTTGTTTAACGTTGTTGTTATGGTTATTATTAATTGTTGTTATTGATGTTGTTGTTGGATAGGACAGAGCGAAATGGAGAGGGGAGAGAGAAAGACAGACACCTGCAGGCAGACCTGCTTCATCACCTGTGAAGCGACACCCCCCCACCCCCGCAGGTGATGAGCCGGGGCTCGAACCTTAATCTTTACGCTTTTCCTTTCGCTTTGCCCCATGTGCGTTTAGCCTGTTGTACCGCCTGACTCCCATTTCTCTTCTTAGTCTTTTTAAAAAATATTTATTTGTTTATTTATTCCCCTTTGTTGCCCTGGTTGTTTTATTGTTGTAGTTATTATTGTAGTCGTTATTGATGTCGTTGTTGGATAGGACAGAGAAATGGAGAGAGGAGGGGAAGACAGAGAGGGGGAGAGAAAGATAGACACCTGCAGACCTGCTTCACCGCCTGTGAAGCGACTCCCCAGGTTGAACAGGGATCCTTACACCGGTCCTTGCGAATTGTGCCACCTGAGCTTAACCCGCTGCACTACCGCCCGACTCCCCCATTTCTCTTCTTTTTTTTTTTTTGATAGGTAGAATAAGTGTTTTATAATTTATTTTTTATTTAAGAAAGGATTAATTAACAAAACCATGGGGTAGAAGGGGTACAACTCCACACAATTCCCACCACCCAGTCTCCATATCCCACCCCCTCCCCTGATAGCTTTCCCATTCTCTATCCCTCTGGGAGCATGGACCCAGGGTCGTTGTGGGTTGCAGAAGGTGGAAGGTCTGGCTTCTGTCATTGCTTCCCCGCTGAACATGGACGTTGACTGGTCGGTCCATACTCCCATATTTCTCTTCTTTTTAAAATAAGTCTTTTTATTTATATATTACTGGGTAGAGACAGAAATTGAGAGGGGAGGGAAGATAGAAATAAGGGAGAGACAGAGCCATCTGCAGTCCTACTTCACTACTTGTGAAGCTTATTATTGTGATAGTTTGTAAGAGACTCATCTCAGATCCGTTCTCTAGACTGGTGTTCTTCAGATACTGCAAGTTTAATTTTTTTCATTGATAAGTAACTAGTTTTCAAAGAGAACATTCTTGTTTCTTTATCTTAGTTTTGCATATAGAGATTTCAGTACACAATTAGTATCTGTATTTGGTTCAGTTGTATTGTTAATATCCCATCTGTTTGAAAAGCTTGAGAACTGTGTGGAGTTATGCTTATAATTAAATTTTGCTACATAATTGTCATTTCTTTTTTCTTTCTTGAGAATTATGGATAATTAGAACACATTCTAATGTGTACATCTTACTCTTGGAGATTTTGATATAGCAGATAGCTTTCTGTATAGAGAAGAGGTTCTTTAAGTATTTTCATCATAAACTATTTACTGAATTTGCAATGAGAAGAATCACTATCAGTTGGAGTAGCCCACTTATACAAGGGTACCATGCGGAGACGTCTAATAAACACTGACCTGATACTTTGTGTGGTTGCTTATTGTGCCTGTGTAGGCCTGGATTCTATTCATATTTAGTGTGAAAGTTAAATAATGATCATGATAAAAATGAGTTTTGGAACTAATTACAGTTATTTTGGAAATTAGAAATAGTATTTTGCTTTAGTGTACTGAAAACAACTGTAGTAATTAACTTATGATATTAACGTAGAGAGTTTGGGACAGCGCTATCATATGTGGAAAATATTTGGAAATTGAAAAGATTTAGAGTATTTGTAAACCTAGCACTAGATTAAAAAAAATTCCATCCTCTTTTTTTTTCCTTTCTATTATTATTTGACAGGACAGAGAGAAATTGAGAGGGGTGGGGAGATAGAGAAGGAGAGAGAAATGCAGACACACCTACAGACCAGCTTCATTCATCTCTTCTGAAGCTTTCCTGCTGTAGGTGGGGAGCAGGGCTTGAACCCAGGTCCTTGTGCATGGTATTAGATGTGCTTAACCGGGTGCACTACAGCCTGGCTCCCCTAGCACTAGGTTTTTAACTTTATTAATGGTGTCAACTATTATTGATATGATGTCACTGCTAAGAAATCTGTTTTGTATATTGGTTTTCATCGTAACAGGATATTGATAATTGCCTTTTCTAAGATGTAAAACTTTCTTTCCTCTTAAGTGGATTTTAATTGCAAATCTTTTAGGCCATCCCATAAAGTAAACCCAATGACACATATGGAATTAAACATTCATGCTCAAAACATTTTTTTTTATTCTTTGCTACTTCCTTTTTCTTCTGAATGCATTAAACTTAGTGATTGTAGCCCTGTATGAAAAAGGTGCTGTTGATGATGACATTCTGTATTTTGAAATATTAGTATATAGAAAATTTGATTGTAGTCATTTAAACTAATATAACATCATTTTATTAACATAGTATTGCATATAGTTTTCTGAAATAAAAGTCTTAAGTCTTTGTGAAAATGAGTACACATTAATACACTGTTCAGTTTTGAGATGTTCACAAGACTCATTTTTATGTTTTTTATTATTAGGCAAGAAGTAATGAAATGGAATGGATGGGGATATAATGATTCCAAGTTCTTCTTAAATAAGAAAGGCCAAATTGAGTTGACTGGGAAAAGGTAATTTTTTTTTATCTTCTTTTCCTTTTTGTTCTGTCCTCTGTATGAAAAAAAAATTAACACACACACAAAAAAATAAGCATACACAAAAATAGAGAACAATAAATAACCGTTTTTTACCTAAAAGTTACCCCATGATGGTGGTAAGCAGTCGAGTTATCTGTTCAGTTCTTTTCAGCCTAGCTTGGCTGCTGAGACTCTGCCTACATGTATAACTCAAAGTCACTAATAGTTTATTCATAGGTATCTCTGACTCTTTTTCTTTGATATTTCTGTACTATTTCTAGATACTGTTATTTGTTCCAAACACAGTCTTCTATATGTTCAATCTAGGTTTTTTTTTTGTATTTTCTTTTATGATGCCCAGTGGGGTTTTCTCTGTGGCTAAAACATTTCAAAGAAACAAAGTCTGGTTATGCAAAGACTTTTATGCCAGAGACTCTGAGGTCCCATATTCAATTTCTTTTTCTTTTTTTTTTTAAATTCTTTATTGAGGAATTAATGTTTTACATTCAACAGTAAATACAATAGTTTGTATATGCATAACATTCCCCAGTTTCCCATTTAACAATACAACCCCCACTATGTCATTTATCATCCTTCATGGATCTGTATTCTCTCCACCCACCCACCCCAGACTCTTTTACTTTGGTGCAATAAGCCAATTCCATTTCAGGTTCTACTTGTGTTTTCTTTTCTGATCTTGTTTTTCAACTTCTGCCGGAGAGTGAGATCATCCCATATTCATCCTTCTGTTTCTGACTTATTTCACTCAACATGATTTTTTCAAGGTCCATCCAAGATCTACTGAAAATGGTGAAGTCACCATTTTTTTACAGCTGAGTAGTATTCCATTGTGTATATAGACCACAACTTGCTCAGCCACTCATCTGTTGTTGGACACCTGGGTTGCTTCCAAGTTTTGGCTATTACAAATTGTGCTGCCAAGAACATATGTGTACACAGATCTTTTTGGATGGATGTGTTGTGTTCCTTAGGATATATCCCCAGGAGAGGAATTGCAGGGTCATAGGGTAGGTCCATTTCTAGCCTTCTGAGAGTTCTCCAGACTGTTCTCCACAGAGGTTGGACCCATTGACATTCCCACCAGCAGTGCAGGAGGGTTCCTTTGACCCCACACCCTCTCCAGCATTTGCTGCTGTTACCTTTTCTGATGTATGACATTCTCACAGGAGTGAAGTGATATCTCATTGTTGTCTTGATTTGCATTTCTCTGACAATCAGAGACTTGGAGCATTTTTTCATGTGTTTCTCAGCCTTTTGGATCTCTTCTGTGGTGAATATTCTGTCCATGTCCTCCCCCCATTTTTGGATGGGGTTATTTGTTGTCTTGTTGTTGAGTTTGGCAAGCTCTTTATATATGTTGGCTATTAAACTCTTGTCTGATGTATGGCATGTAAAGATCTTCTCCCATTCTGTGAGGGGTCTCTTGGTTTGGGTAGTGGTTTCTTTTGCTGTCACATATTCAATTTCTGGCACCACCAGAAGCCAGAACTGATCAGTGCTCTGTTCTAAGTCCATCTGTCTCTTGTCTGTCTCTCTCTCATTCTCATTAAAGATAAAAGTAAACAAATATATTAATTAAAACAAAATTGGTAACAAATGTGCAGTTTTCTTCTTCTTCTAAGCACAATACACTAATTTCTCCCCTTTTTTGCCTACTTCTTTTAGATGGTTGAGTTTTGCTTTGTCCAGGGTTTATAGTTAATATGTGGGAGGTTGATTTTATAGGAACTTCTTGACCATGACTTGGAGCAGAATCTAAGATATTTTAATGCTTTTTCAAAAAGATCGTTTAATTTTTCTGATCAATAAAGAGATACCAGAGTTTAGTTTTAGCATATGGCTGAGCTGGAGCCTGCATCTTAGGCTACAATTGTAAGCCCTGTGCTCTAACACAGGTATAATAATAGTAATAATAATAATAATAATAATAATAATATATTTTTTTTGTATCTTAGGTACTCTCTTAGTGGCATGGTTTTACCAACTTTTAAAGATTGGATCCAGAATACCCTGGGAGTAAATCTGGAGCATAAAACTACCTCTAAAGTAAGCACATTAGAATGATTATTAATGTGTGTGTGTGTTTGAGGCTCAAATTTGTTCTAGTTACTTTAATGAATTTATCGTATTCTTTTTGCTCTTGCTGTTAAATTTACTAGTTTTATTAGTCTTGTTAGTTTCTTCTTTCTCTTTCTTTCTTTTTCTAGCATCATGGATCTAGATTATAAACCTAGCATTGATTTGCAATTTATCTGAAGAGCTTTTATTTATTTATGAGAAAGATAAGAGAGAAAGAACCAGACATCACTCTGGCACACATGCTGCTGGGGTTAGAACTCGGGACCTCATGCTTGAGAGTCCAAAGCCTTATCTCTCTCTCTCTGTGCCACCTCCCAGACCACGAGCTTTTTGATTTCTAAGTTTTCGTTACCGTAACTTGATGAGTGAGTGAGTGAGTGTAGTAACTGTTCTGCTTTTCAGAGTAAGAATGAAGCTCAAGTGAGCTTCATGAACTCTTGGCACCGATCCACCTCCTCATCCCCTCATAACTTTTCTTAGTAGATCTCATATTTCTGTGAGATCACTTGGTTACAAAATTAAAAGTTGTTATTTTTAGACTCTGTGTCATCTAGGATTAGTGCAGACTACTTTAAAATAGAAATGTGCTGCATTAATAAAAATAGTTTGGATATCTTAAGACATACAAAAAGTAGAGAATAATAAGAATGGGAGAAATTTAGTTTGCTAATGTAGTTTTACTTTTAAAAGTAGAGTTAGATAACTTTAAACTGTATGCATGTCAAACTAATGAAGTAGCATTTAATTTTTTTTTAATGAAGTAGCATTTTTTAGATTATTATGGCTTTGACATAGCATAGTATTCTGTGTCCCTTTAACTGGACATAGTTATAAGTACAGGAGCTAAAGTCTATGTTACATTCTTCACTATACCCAACATGTTACTAAGGATTGTGGGTATTTAGTGAGTACTTGCTAAATTAACTTGTAAGTATAAATCTATAGTTACAGTTTACTACTAAAGCAAATTCTTATAACTTAAAAAAAATAATGTGAGAAAGACAGACTCTTCTGTTATTTATGATGATTTGTTGTTTTGTTTTTCTTATTGTAAGGCACTATCCAAAGGAGCCTCTGGCTTCATGCCTTCACATATCCAAGGCATGAACTCTTAGCACCGATCCACCTCCTCATCCCCTCATAACTTTTCTTAATAGATCTCATATTTCTTTCCTTAGTTGTCTCTCAAGTCTGCATTTCCTTTAACACTGATACTGTCCTCACTCTATATTTAACCAGTTTGTGTTTTTTTTTTTAACATGTACTTTCTTCTGTTTTTGATCCCTTTTCAATAATTTAACAAAATAGTAATCTGCATATTTTGTTTGGATTCTTTTGGTCATTTCTTTCTACAGTAGGGTAAATTCCGTGGGTTCAATATTCTTGTTTGTTCTGTTTGACTCAGTAGCATATCCTCAGAGCCAAGAACAGTATTCTGTGACACTTGCTCAATATTTATTATATATTGGATATTAAATACAAAGCTTTTCAAGAGACTAAAATATATAAATATACTTTTTAAATTTGTACATGCTTACCTTTTCTTTCTGAATAATTTTTCACAGCTTTTAGTTTCCATAGTAGATTTCGTTTGGCCAACCATTTATAGAACTTTTTCTGTTTGGTAGACATGATATTAAGTACTTTTCAGAGAGAGTTCCATGCCTAAGTTCCATTATGTTAACTGTATGGATTTGTGGTGATAACCTCATTTAATAGGTGGAGCCAAAAGTTGAGTGGCTGGCCCAGTGTGAAATAGCTTCAATGTTGAAGATTTGTTTTCCAAGATATATGCTGTTTGAAATTAATTAAATTTATGATTATGTTATGAATTTTAAGTGAGTTCTATAAATTTTATCTTTTATTTATTGGGAGACCTTTAACTGTTGATTTTAATTTATTTTTGTTACAGAGCTGAAGCCTTGCAAATGTGTGATTCATGATTTTACCACTTTGGGCCACTTTTTCGTTCTAAGAGATACAGAAGGAGTAATACCACAGTTTTAGTTTCCTCCATTGCCAAAGTACCTCCTGTGTGGTGCTGGGCTCAGACGTGGGCTGTGAGAAAAAAAGACTCAAGCATAGCGTAGTGAGCAGCCCTATGGCTGATCATTTTTAAATGTTAATAAAGCATAGGAAATAATAAAATTTATTTACAGCCAAAATTGTAGATAATGTAAAAATCCAATCATACCTCACATTTCCTTAAACCAAGATTAAAGATTTTTACACTTTGTTCTCTTTCTTGTTCTTGATTGCAAAAGAAGAAGTTTAAGACTTTTATGATTTGTTACAGAATGTGATTAGTTAAGACAGTTTGTAATTTTTTGGTATCACAAAGTTGGTTCTGTATGTGTTGTTTGGAATACCAATCTCTTTAGAAGACTTTTTCTTTTTTTTTTATTTTTTATTTAAGAAAGGATTAATGAACAAAACCATAAGGTAGGAGGGGTACAACTCCACACAATTCCCACCACCCCATCTCCATAACCCACCCCCTCCCCTGATAGCTTTCCCATTCTCTATCCCTCTGGGAGCATGGACCCAGGGTCATTGAGGGTTGCAGAAGGTAGAAGGTCTGGCTTCTGTAATTGCTTCCCCGCTGAACATGGGCGTTGACTGGTCAGTCCATACTCCCAGTCTGCCTCTCTCTTTCCCTAGTAAGGTTTGTCTCTGGGGAGGCTGAGCTCCAGGACACATTGGTGGGGTCTTCAATCCAGGGAAGCCTGGCCAGCATCCTGGTGGCATCTGGAACCTGGTGATTGAAAAGAGAGTTAACATACAAAGCCAAACAAATTGTTGAGCAATCATGGACCCAAAGCTTGGAATAGTGGAGAGGAAGTGTTAGGGAGGTACTCACTGCAAACTCTAGTGTACTTCTGCTTTCAGGTATATATTTTGCAGTAGTTTATGGATACGTGTGCACATAAGCTCTCTCTCACAGAAACTGGTGTATATCTAGGTTTTGGGACTTTGTTAGAAAGTGAACCACCTGAGATGAAATTAGAGTGTACTATAAAAGGAAAGGTCTCACCCGAGTAATGAAGCTGAAGGGTTGTCATTCCACACGTGAAGTCTCTGGACACAGTCTGAGGTGAAGCATGTTGAGGTGGCAATCGTTGCGTTGGTTAGGTTGTGGTCGGCGGATGCAATATTATTTGATATGGATTGGGAGAGGCATACGGGAAAGTGGGCCCTATCCAAGGGTTCCAGGACTGGGGGAAGTAGGGGCTCTATAGTGGAGATGCGAGGTTCCTGCTGTCTTAGGGTTCAAAAAGACAATCGATAGTTAATGTTATCATCACATTATTTGGTAATTGGGTTAACTTTGAAAAGTCCTTTTGTTATGGTTTGCTGTACAGTACCCAGTATCTTGTATATAGCTGTGCTATTGGATTTTTTTTTTTTTTAATCAGGTGTTTTCCTATGGTTTTTCTATCTTGGTTTGGACTTCTTGAAACACACACACACACATATATATATTTAAAAAGATTTTACTTATTTATTAATGAGAAAGATAGGAGGAGAGAGAAAGAATCAAACATCACTCTGGCACATGTGCTGCCAGGGATCGAACTCAGGACCTCATGCTTGAGAGTCCAAAGCTTTATCACTGTGCCACCTCCCAGACCACAAAACTTATATTTTATAGTCATTTTCCCCTCTATCAGAGATAGTCAAAATATATTTTCTAGAAATCAAAGAAACTGATTTTATTTTTTAGGCCTCTATAAATCCTAATGACACACCTCCTTCTATTGTAAATGAAGATTTTCTTCGTGACCTTAAAGAAACTAATATTTCATATTCACAAGAAGCAGATGATCGAGTATTCAGAGCTCACGGTAAGCAACTTTATGTAAGGGCTATTTACTTTTAACTTTTTCAGTTTTCTGTAACTTAAGATACTCTTTGCATTTTCTTTTTTAAATCACAAAACAGGTCATTGTCTTCATGAGATATTTTTGCTCAGGGAAGGAATGTTTCAGCGAATTCCTGACATAGTTTTATGGCCAAGTAAGTTCTTTTCCTTTGTATCATTAGTTTAGTATTGTTATATATTAAGTAAATTTAGTATAGAAGATATACATATTTTAATCATAATGCACTATAAACATAATTGTATTTTTAGTACTTATTAAATAAAGATCTTATAATCTTTGATCTGATTATGTTAGACTGTTCTAGTGATTGATTTATCGCAGCTAGCTAAGTCTTCATTTTAAAATGTTTAAGTCTCCTATTGGGAGATTGGAAGAAAATGTGTCTTTTTTTTTTTTTCCAATTTGAAAACTTAGTGAAATTTGTACTAGTTTGTGACATAGTCAAATGAATAGAAATGTTTAATTAGGGCCAGAGACGACCCAAACTGCCCCTGCGGCTCCAGACAGACTATGACACACATAGTCAACGACTGCCACCTCTCCAGATTCAAAGGAGGTCTTGAAACTTTACATCAGGCTCAACCTGATGCTGTTGACTGGCTGCGGAAGAAGGGCAAACGCTAGAAGAAGAAGAAGGGGGCTGAGCAGTGTGGCACACCTGTGCTGCACACGGACACGGATTTGAGCCCCTGCTCTGAGAGGGGAGGGGAACATAAAGAGGGAAAGAGACCACTTGTGAAGCTTTCTGTCTGCAGGTGGGGGCAGGGGCTTGTACCCCAAGTCCTTGTGATATGTGTGCTTAACCAGATGTGGCACTGCCTGGCGCCCTGAATCTGTATTTTAGATGTTTTTTTATAGGATGCCTAGGACTTGTTTAAGGATAAGAACTTGTAATATATATAACTTCCTAAATGGGAGTGGTCTTTTTGTTATTTGTTGAAAATAATAATAATTATTACTATTTTACCAGAGCATTGTTCAACTCTGGTTTATGATGGTGCAGGGGATTGAACCTGGAACATTGGAGCCTCATGCAGAAGACTGCTATGCTATCTTCCCTACTGGGAATTATTTTTAAAGTAGGATTTGTCATTATCACACAGGTTGGATCTAACCACCTTTGATTTAAGTTTCACCATATAGTCACTCTACTGTAATGTTAGGCCTATGAAATATGTGCTACACTGCTCTAGGTTTTGGTGTAAAGCAGTATTTTCAGGTACCATGCAATTTAGTGAGCTGATAGATACAGAAATATAAATAAATACATAATATACTGAGCGGTGAAGGATGCTATAAAGAAAAATTAGGCCCAGAAAAAGAAAGTTCTGTCAGTAACATCAAGGAAATGTTTTAACTAGGTGACAACCCTAGAGATAGTTTTACGTTGGTAAAAAAAAAAAAATAGTTGGCAGACTTTCAGATATTTTACTAAATCTTACTGAGCTAGTTAGTATTCCATTTAGTAAAGATGATTTACCATTTCATAAGCTTAATATGAAAGCATAAAATAGATTTTCATTAAAGATTGGCGTCCAGAGCCCTCTCTGGTTATCTTCTCTTCTCTTTTACTACACAGTGGGTATGGATCAGAATGCTTTTTGGAGTATAGAAGGAAGGAATTTTCTGGCTTCTGTCATTTCTCCTCCACGAAACATGCACCGTGGCAGGTCGATTGTTCCATAGCCCCAGCCTGTTTTTATCTTTCCCTAGTAGGATAGGGCTCTGGAGAGGTGAGGTTTTGGGACATCAGTTGGCAAGGTCATTTGGCCAGGGAGGTCAGGTAGCATCTGGAACTTGGTGACTGGGAGGTAGTAAGATATTAAGCAGGACAAAATGTTTAATAAATAGGAGCCAAAGAATGGGAATAAAGTAGATGTTTATTTTAGTTATATTCCTAAAGGCCTATGCCTTCAGTACACACACACACACACACACACACACACACACACACACATTTTATTGAGGGGTCCATGGTTTACAGTACAGTTTTTGACAATGAATAGACTTTGTCTTCTCATCATAATAGGTGTCTGTAAAACACTGTCACTCCCAACTTACGTCCTTTTCCACTGTCACGCCTCGGGATCTCAAAGCCCCTCCTTCCTGCTGTCCTCTCCCTGTCCTCCTTCCCCAGAGTCCTTTGCTTTGGTGCAATACACCAAGCCAATCCAAGTTTTACTTTGTGTTTTCCCTTTTCTGTTCTTGTTTCTTATTTCTCTCATTAAAAAAATTTTTTTATTTGTAAAAAGGAAACACTGACAAAAACCATAGGATAAGAGGGGTACAATTCCTACCACTAGAACTCCATATCCCATCATCTCCCCTGTTAGCTTCCCTATTCTTTATCCCTCTGGGAGTATGAACCCAGGGTCATTGAGGGTTGCAGAAGGTAGAAAGTCTGGCTTCTGTAATTGCTTCCCCACTGAACATGGGTGTTGGCAGGTCGATCCATACTCGCAGCCTCTCTCTTTCCCTGGTGGGTCAGGGCTCTGGGGAAGTAGGGCTCCAGGACACATTGGTGGGGTCGTATGCCCAGGAGATATTTTGTAGATTGCTAGTAGATCTATTTTAGTTATATTCCAAAGGGCCCATGACTATACTATTTTTTTCCTGAGCCTGACCTCTGATATGCAGGTGAACCCAAATTTTTGTTTGGGAGATGATGTCATGGCTGGAAAAAGGGCTAGAAAGCTGGATCAGGGAAGAGAGTAGCTCCCAGATATGGGAAAGGGGTATAAATATTGTTGACTGTAAACCCCATCAATTTGATCTGGGGCCCATAGTCAGCTTATTTTTTATTCCTTAAATTCTGTTTATGGATGAGATAATCCCATATTCATCCTTCTCTTTTTGGCTTATTTCACTTAACATAATTCTTTCAAGCTCCATCCAAGATGAAGTGAAGAAGGTGACTTCACGTATATACAATGGAATGAGGCTTATAATATTTGATAATGATAAAATATGGCAGATACTATATAATAATATACATTTTCTACTATAGTATGCTATACATTAGTATGTATAATGGTGTAATATCAGATATTTTCACTGCTCAAATGAGAGTTATTCACATGCACTTACATTTGATGCAGTATCAAAATATATAACTTAAATTTAATCATGAGGAAATACACAAACTCAAACTGGGGGGACATTTTCTGAAATAACTGATTTGTGTTCTAAATTGTCAAGGACATGAAAATCAAAGCAGTACTTTAGAATTCTCTCAAATTGAAGAAAATTAAGAAGACATGAACATTAAATGAATCCTGTGATTCTGGTTCAGAAGACAGGGTATTAGTGGAACAATTTGCAAAATTTGGTTACGGTCTGTAGGTTTGTTAATAGAATTGTACTATCAATAGATCAGTTATGTGGTTTTGCAAATTGTATTTATGTAATGTGCTAATATTTATTGAGGCTAGGTGAAGGAAGTTCTTTGTGCCATTCTTTTGCAACTTTTTTTTTAAATTTATTTCTTTATTGGGGAATTAGTGTTTTACATTCAACAGTAAATAAAATAGTTTGTACGTGCATAACATTCCCCAGTTTCCCATTTAACAATACAACCCCCACTATGTCATTTATCATCCTTCATGGACCTGTATTCTCCCCACCCACCCACCCCAGAGTCTTTTACTTTGGTGCAATACGCCAATTCCAGTTCAGGTTCTACTTGTGTTTTCTTTTCTGATGTTGTTTTTCAACTTCTGCCGGAGAGTGAGATCATCCCATATTCATCCTTCTGTTTCTGACTTATTTCACTCAACATGATTTTTTCAAGGTCCATCCAAGATCGGCTGAAAACGGTGAAGTCACCATTTTTTTACAGCTGAGTAGTATTCCATTGTGTATATAGACCACAACTTGCTCAGCCACTCATCTGTTGTTGGACACCTGGGTTGCTTCCAGGTTTTGGCTATTACAAATTGTGCTGCCAAGAACATATGTGTACACAGATCTTTTTGGATGGATGTGCAACTTCTTTTTTTAAAGTATGAGATTACTTTAAAGTGATGAAGTATTAAGTTAAAAAAGGTAAATAAATTATTTGGAAAGTAGTTTAGTACAAGACTTAAATTTCTGAGACCCTAGAGTGGGTTTGATCTCTAGCTCCACATATGCGCATCTGCTGAAATAGTGTTGCAGTGCCTCCTTTTCAGTAAGTAAATCTAAAAAAGATAATATCATGTGTCTATGAATAAATAGAGCTGAAAAACTAGATCTTTTAAGTCATTCCTTTTTCTAGGTTACCTAGATTTTGTGTCCTTGTAAGTAACTTTTCTTTTTTTCTCAACAGCATGTCATGATGATGTAGTTACAATTGTGAATCTAGCGTGCAAATATAACCTTTGTATCATTCCAATTGGTGGTAGGTATTGTGCTTTTTGGATTTTAATTTATGATATAAATTTATTCTTTTATTTTTAAAAATGTGTATTATAAACATTTGTGCCAACTCATTGAAACCACTTTTGTAAGTAAGATATGAGTATTCTGCAAAAATGGTTTAAGATGCTTTTTCTGGGGCCAGGTTGTGGTGCACCTGGCTAAGTGCACACATTACTGTGCACAAGGACCCAGGTTCAGGCCCCTGGTCCCCACCTGCAAGGGGAATGCTTCACGAGTGGTGAAGTGGGGCTGCAGGGGTCTCTCTGTCTCTCTACCTCTTCAATTTCTCTCTGTCTTTATCCAATAGTACGTAAATAAATATTAAAAGAGGAAATATTCTGGGAGATAAATTTAAAAATATACTAAGAAATGCTTATTTTGAGTAGATGTACCTATTTGAGATGTGTTGTACGTATAGTTCTTAGAAACATTCGCATGTGAGTCCTAGTTAATGATGTGATTTAACTCATAAGAAAGAAAATATATTTTTCTCCTTAGTGATTTCTTCCTGATCTTTATCTTTATGGAGAGGATATTGTCTTTTAAAAGCTAAGTGTAGGGGGGCCTGGGTGGTAGTGCAGTGGGTTACGCACACATGGCGGGAAGTGTAACGACCCACATAAGGATCCCAGTTTGAGCCCCCAGCTCCCCACCTGCAGGGTGTCCGCTTCACAAGTGGTGAAGCAGATCTGCGGGTGTATCTTTCTCTCTCTCTGTGTCTTCCCCTCCCTCGATTTCTCTCTGTTCTGTCCAGCAACAACAGCAATGACAACAATATCAATAAGGGCAACAAAATGGGAAAAATGGCCTTCAGGATTCATAGTGTAGGCACCGAGCCCCAGCAATAATCCTGGAAGAAAATATATATATAATATTAAAAAAAAGCTAAGTCTATTCAAGTTTGAGAAGCGATGCTATTTAGAGTTTAAGATAGCCAGGATGATGATGAACCAATAAATTATGTTTTTAACACGGGAAGTAACATTGTTTTTGCATTTTAAGACAAATTTGATGTCTATATTTTTCATTGCTTTAACAACTTGGCATAAGTCAAAGGAAATTTTTATATTTACTGTATGAATTGGCATTGGTGGAATGAACATGGAGCTTGAACATATCAGCTGAGGGCCTCTCTTTCTGCTGATACATTATGTTGAAGTAGTGCAAAAAAAAAAAAAAAGGCATTACACAAAGCTAGCTTTAATGAAATATTTTTCTCTCTTAAAATGACTGTGGCAGACAAATGGTGGTTGCTGACCACAGGCATGTGTCAGGCAAACACTGCAGATCAAGACCCCCTACAGTTTTTATCTGTATCTGTCAAAGTGACTCCCACATGCTTTCTGTACAGACTGTATGTAAGTAAAATTAAGCATTTAATTGAAATGTGGTGATACAGATCTGGTTACAAACTGAGAACACTGTATATACTATTCCTAATAGGATCAAGGAAGTACTTTGACAGCAGTATTAGTGGGAAAAAGGACTATATTGTTTAAACACTTCTGTGTACCTTTATTAAGTAATTATGTCGTGTTCTCACCAAAGAACTTATAGATTTATTTTTGAATATCATGTAGTCTGGGAATTTTTATCTTGTTCCTATTCTTACAGATTAAAGCCATTTTGTATGAAAATAAAAGATTAATAAATGAATTTTATAGCTATGATAGAAAAGAATAGTATCTTTAGCTGTATAGAATAAGTATTTTTACTTTTAAAAAATATTTATTCCCTTTTGTGGCCCTTGTTGTTTTATTGTTGTAGTTATTGTTGTTACTGATGTCGTCATTGTTGGATAGGACAGAGAGAAATGGAGAGAGGAGGGGAAGACAGAGAGGGGGAGAGAAAGACAGACACCTGCAGACCTGCTTCACCGCCTGTGAAGCGACTCCCCTGCAGGTGGGGAACCAGGGGCTCAAACCGAGATCCTTACGCTGGTCCTTGGGCTTCGCGCCACATGCACTTAACCCATTGCGCTACCGCCCAACTCCCAGTATTTTTACTTTTTTTTTTTTCCCCCTCCAGGGTTATTGCTGGGAATCCACCGCTCCTGGAGGCCATTTTCCCCCCTTTTTGTTGCCCTAGTTGTTGCAGCCTCGTTGCGGTCATTATTGCCATTGTTGACGTTGCTTTGTTGTTGGATAGGACAGAGAGAAATGGAGAGAGGAGGGGAAGACAGAGAGGGGGAGAGAAAGACAGACACCTGCAGACCTGCTTCACCGCCCGTGAAGCGACTCCCCTGCAGGTGGGGAGCCGGGGGCTCGAACCGGGATCCTTACGCCGGTCCCTGCGCTTTGCGCCACGTGCGCTTAACCCGCTGTGCCGCCGCCCGACTCCCGGTATTTTTACTTTTTAAATAATGTTATTTGGGGGCCAGGTGGTGGCCCACCAGGTAGAGCACACATATTACCATGCACAAGCCCCTTCTCCCCACCTGCAGGGAGGAAGTTTCAAGCATGGTGAAGCAGTGATGCAGGTGTCTCTCTTCTTTCTCGTTCCTCCTCTTCCTCCTTCTACTGTCCTCCCTTCTTTTCTTCCTCCTCCTCCTCTTCCTTCTCCTCCCTCACCCCCAAATTCTCTCTGTCATATCAAATAATAAGGGGGAAAAAATAAAAAACTACCAGGAGCAGTGGATTTGTCATGCAGTTACTGAGCCCACAGTAGTAACCCTAGTGGCAATTAAAATAAAAAGATTTTTTTTTTAATTGAAGTAAGGTTATTATTGTATTTTTCTTTTAAGTTATCTGTCCTCAGTAATCATTAGCTTAGAACTTTTCCGATTGTGTTTTTGGAGCCCCACAAATTGCTAGGGACTTCATTTGAATATGCCCCAGGGGATGAAGCATATCCTACTATTTTTAGCTCCAAATATATTTCTTTTTAGCATGCAGCATAAAATAAAGGTAAGAGTGTTTTCAGTGTATTAGCATTTACAAATTATACTTCACGAAGTAGAAATAGGCATTACTTTCTTAGTGATCTTGTTTGCTTTGCGTTAAGGATATGTCCTAAAAGTAGTTAAGCGATAAATGAGTGATTTCAACATAAACTTGTTGTTTCCTATTTGGTAGGGGGAACCAGCGTTTCATATGGCCTGATGTGTCCTGAGGATGAGACAAGAACTATTATTTCTTTGGACACTTCACAAATGGTATATTGGTCATTTAAGATATATTTGAAGATAGTTTTCAGCTTTTTAAAAAGATTATCTTTTGATTCATTCTTACCATTAAAAAGTTTGTTTTAAATTTGTCATCATTACATTTTGCCTTAGTCTTCAGCTAAGTTCAATCTTACTTTAAGGGCACATACCTTGATGCCCTTTGGCTTGTAAAATTGATACTTTGAAAACATGGATTGGAATGTTGATGCAAGAGATGATGTGATTTGTATTTTTCTAGAACATTGGTTAGTCTGAATCATTGAAATTTACTTGTCCCCTATATTTTCACTAATGCTATATTTCATTTTTGTGTGTAAAATAACAGAGAAGCTTATTTTAAAGATGGAGTTATTTGTTGAAGTTTTGACTCATAGTAATCTAGGGTTGAGCAGTATACCAGTTTACTTTGTTCATTTAGGTAGGGATTTATGTCTAGTGAGCAATATTCCTGGCTACATACTTCTCCAGTAGAATTTTAAAAACTGTTGGTAACTTAATTAATTTGCTTATTTTTTCAAACTCCAAAGTAGAGAGAAAATAATGTAGTTATAAACATTTTATTATATTGGCTTTAACTTTTTCCTTTTCCCTTTTTTTTTTTTGACTCTTAAGAGCAGGTCCTGAGATTATGGTACTTCACACTTAAATATTTCATTGTATCTTTTAAAAAGAATACTTTCTCACTGTACTACTATCACTCACAGCCAGATTAGAATTCCTTATAATTTAATGTAAAGTCCACATGAAAGTTTTTCAGTTGGTTCAAAATTATCTTTACAGTTTATTTATTAAAACGTGACTTCAGATAAGGCACGTGTTAACTTTTGGTTTTTAAAGTGTCATTTTATCTGAAACATCTTCCTTTTTAAAATGTTAATGGATTTTTAGAGTTAGGTTATTTTTAGTATAGACTGTCGTATTTTGCATTTGTCTGTTGCGTCCCCTAGGCTATATATCGTCTATTAAAGTCTAGTTATATTCAGCCGTCACTTTGACTTTACTTTTTAAAATAAGAATGTTTCATACACATGTCTTTTCTATGTCATATTATATCAGAAGCATGGAATAGCTAGTTGTTCATTTTTAGTCATGTTAAAACTGGCCAGCAGGTTCAGGTGGTGATAACCTGACTTTTCTAACTAAAATTTCTTACTACCTTTTGTCCTTATCCTTGAATTTTAAGAAATTTTCTTAGAAGGTAGCTTATAAGTAGTCTGTTTGGGGATTTACTTAGGAATATGTTTGCATTTCAACTTTTTATCTTAAAAGTGTGCAAATTTAGGGAGTTGGGCGGTAGCGCAGCAGGTTAAGCCCATGTGGTGCAGGGTGCAGGGACCAGCATAAGGATCCCGGTTCGAGGCCCCGGCTCCCCACCTGCAGAGGAGTTGCTTCACAGGTAGTGAAGCAGGTTTGCAGGTGTCTGTCTTTGTCTCCCCTCCTCTCTCCGTTTCTCTCTGTCCTATCCAACAACAAAGACAGCAACAACAATAATAACTACAACAGTAAAACAACGGGAGCAACAAAAGGGGGATAAATAAATAAGTAAATAAAAAGTTCTTTAAAAAGTGTGCAAATTTACCTCTAAATCTGTTGCATACTACTGAAGATTATTACAAAGTGTGAGTGTGTGTGTATGTGTGTGCACGCGTGAGAGAGAGAGAGAGAGAGAGAAAGGGGGGGGAATGAGAATATGAATTAGGTAAAATAAGAATTTTAAACCTTAGCAAGGGACAATACAGATTGCATCTGAAGTCAGCTCTAGTCCAGCAGATGTGAGGAGTCAGGAGGAAGGGAGGATTACTAAGGGGAGGCTGGGGACCTCTGTCCCTCTGCTAGACTAAAAGATGATGGTTTGGTTGAAAGTGAGATGTACTGATATCTATTTTGAGGAAATGTGGAAATGTACCCTTGTGACAACAAAAAAAATCCTGTACATCAGCATTGCCTCTATATAAAGTGATGCTGGAATTGAAAGACATGGGGAAAAAAAATGTTTTAGTAGTCATACATGTGGCAACTATCCATACATACATGTAGCTTTCACTGGGGTTTCATTTCAACAGGGTTCTGCTACTCCCTGCAGACAATGTTTTAAAAATATGTGTGAGGTCAGAGAAAGAGAGTCAAAGTACTGCTTCACTTGTGTAATTTTTCCAGTGAAGATTGTCCCATATGCTGACCCGGGTCTCAAATCCAGGTCCTTGCACATGGTCAGGTGTGCACTGTGCTGGGTGAATTATCGCCTGGACTCCATTTCAGTGTTTGGTTTTGTTTTAATAGGAGGCAGTTATGTTTTGTTTCCTAGGGTCTTTAATACTCCTTTGGATTAAAAACAAAGCAAGACACTTCCATCTTCACTTGTCTTTGCAGGTTTCCTCTTTCAGATCTTACAGTGGCCATCTTCTGATGTTCTTAATTTAGATAGAATTACTATTACCAACAAACAACTGGCTTGTAGTTACAGAATGCCAAGGCAACTAGAGAGATGGAGCAATCGGTTGAGCATTCTCATGCCAGATGTCCCCAGTTTGATCTCCAGCACTGCATATGCTCTTCCTTCTTTCTCTTCCCCTTTCTTTCTCATGTGAAGCTCTCTCTAATATGTAATCAATAAGTAACCTTTGAAACATAAAGAATATCAGGCACTGTGTCTGTTAAACCTTTCTTGTACAGCAGCCCTATAAGCAAGTAACATTAACTACAGTTTATACAAATGAGGAAACACTGAACTAAGCAACTTAAATAATTTGCCTAGGGTTAGAGCTAAGAGTTTAATTAAAATTAATTAAAATTAATGTCCAGAAAAGATAGGATCTATTCTTTAAAGCAAGCCCTTTGTAGTACACAGGCTATGTTACTATGTTATGCTGTGTTGTTACTGAAGTGGAGCTCCCTGGTGTAGGTAATCCTACTTGTTTAATTACTGTCTTATTGTTTATTGCTTGAGTTAGGAAGTTGTATTTCCTAAGGAAATTCAGTGCTTCATAGAGATGAGTCTTTTTTATTCCATTGTAACAGAATCGAATCCTCTGGGTTGATGAAAACAATCTCACAGCTCATGTGGAGGCTGGCATAACAGGACAAGAATTGGAAAGACAGGTATATTATTTATTTAAAACTTTATTTAAAAAAACTGTGATGTGTGTCCTCTCTGAATTCAGTTTCTATTGTGGGTTCAGCCATTAACTTAGATGCTAAAGACAACATGTATAAAACACTGTTCCCTACCCGTGGATATGATATGTTATATTAGAACAGAGAGTTTGATAAATAGTTACTTAAAGTGAGATTTGCTAGATTACCATTTAATGCAGGCTGTTAAGGCTCATCGTGAAGTTAGGAGGGAAGTAGTAGGACAAATTATCACAGAGTATGTGGCATTTAAAGAGTCATTTTTAATTTTAATTTTCTATTATCTTTATTTATTTATTGGATAGAGACAGCCAGAAATCGAGAGGGAAGGGGATGATAGAGAGGGAGAGAGACAGAGAGACACCTGCAGCCCTGCTTCACCTCTTGCAAAGCTTTCCCCCTGCAGGTGGGGACTATGGGCTCGAACCTGGGTCCTTGCACACTGTAACATGTGCATTCAACCAGGTGCACCACCACCCAGCCCCAAAAGAGTTTTTATTTTACAAGTGGGATGAGTAGGCATTAATGCAAAAAACAAAAAAAAAAATTGGTGTGGGGAGAGCAGTCAATGGGAGGAAGCCAATGTGCAGAGGCCTTAAGGGCAGTTGTTCTTTTGGTGTCTTACAGATAACTGCATCTGGCCGAGGTCTAGGCTATAAGAACATAGATCCTAGTGTTTATATTGCTTATATTGTGGAAGCTAGGGAAACAGGAAGAAGTCATCTTTTTTTTGTTTTTTTTAACGGGTTTAAACAATACAAAGCTATTAGGGTGAAACGGGTAAAAGGCAAAATAAGCAATTATCATCAGTGGTTAAGAGTACAGTACAGTGCAAAGCGCAAGGACCGGCATAAGGATCCCGGTTCAAGTCCCCAGCTCCCCACCTGCAGGGGAGTCGCTTGGCAGGCGTTGAAGCAGGTCTGCAGGTGTCTATCTTTCTCTCCCCCACTCTGTCTCCCCTCCTCTCTCCATTTCTCTCTGTCCTAAGAACGAAGACATCAATAACAACAATAACTACAGCAACAATAAAAAACAAGGGCAATAAAAGGGAAAATAAATAATTTTTTTTTAAAGTACAGTACGCTAGGTCTATAAAGTCTGAGTATAGTTATCAAAAGTTCAGTCCCATAAGATAAACAATTATCAGCTAAGTTATTGGTTGCTCATGGCTGGAGGAGTCTTTAAGAGTTTACCAGCTAGCTGAAAAAGTCAGATCTTAAAGGACTTTATAAACACCCTTTGGAAGTCTGAACTTTGCCTTTGAACTTAAGATGATTATGACTTCTGTGTGGAGGATGGATAGGATACTTAAGTTTAGGTTAAGAGACTGCTGCAGTCATTCAGATTAAAGTTGTTATACATGGAAATAAAATAGCATGAACCAAGATAGAGCCAACTGAATAAAGAGTTCTCAGCAAATGATAATTAGATCTTCTGGTAGATATTGGTATTTGCTATTCATTGAATTTTTCAGTCTATGATCTTAATTACAAACTGCTCATTCATGAGTTAGTGAACCTCTTGAAATATTAATGAATCTTCTGAAAATCTTTGGTTATTTTATAGATTCTAAGTAATTAGTACAATGTATTGATTCCTTCAACCTCTTCAAACATAGTTCAGATGACTGCTACTCAGTTTTTGTAAACTAAAATCGTTAAGTTCAATTTGTTGGTTAAGTATTGACTGCTTTCTTCAAATTGGGTTAGAGAGACTCCTCATTATTTTTCAACAGGACACAAAGAGAAGCGTGATACGGTTATTGATGTTATTTTTATTATGATGTGTTTTCTTTCCTGGAACACAGTTGAATGAATTTGATTTGCTTATGATCAATTCTGAAAGAAAGTCAGAAAAAACATTATTAAATTACTTTTTATTTAATGTAAGATGCAGAGAACTGAAATAAAATTGAATTTCTCAATGCATTTAAAGATCTTTAATAAGGCAAGGTATTGATAATTAGATTTGTTAATTATATGTTTTGTAAGTAGGAACGTCAGTGGGCAGACTTATAGTAACACAACTTGTAGAGAGTCCATTATTAGTTGTTTTTTATGCCTGCATCAGTAGGACAATTTTTTTATAAAAAAAAAACCCTACAATTTTATAACCTTTATTAATGCATTTGATGTAGTATTTAACCTTTCCACTTTTTTTTTAAGGTTAGAATTAAAGTTCAGGGAGCACAGTTCCTTGAAATTTAAAGAACATTTCCCTAGACTAAAACTTTCTGATCTTACCTGCTACTTCATTTCTCTAAATGGAAATGTAGAACTTTTCCTTTTACCTCTAGTAGAGTAAATGTACTTTCTACAGCTCTCAGATCCCAGTTCAAGTTCTTCCTCATTAAACTTCCGTGTCCTTTCACTTCTGCTTTTTTTTCTAAAATATTTATTCCCTTTTGTTGCCCTTGTTGTTATTTCTGCTTTTATCTGCTGTAATGCATCTTGGTTCCTTCCAAGTTTTTCAGCAGTTATGGATACAGTTGTTGCTGACATCTGTGTACAGGTTTTTATGCTTTCAGAGTGACTGATGAATTGTATTTGAAGAGTTTGTTTAGTTTTTTTAGAAGCTGGAATTTGCCAGTTTTTCAAACTGCTTTTTTGTGTTGGTGTTCAACCCCAGCACTTCGTGTATGGGAAGTCGTTCTGCCAGATGAGCTATCTCCAGGCCTACAAGTTTTAGATTTAACGAAATCTATCTTATCAATAATTTCTTTCATAGGTTGTCTTTGGGGTTACATATGAAAAGATATCACTGTCCTCCTGGTCATTTGGGTCTGCTCTTATGTTGTTTTTTTTTTATTTTATTTATTGATTGATGAGAAAGATAGAAACAGACTTTATTCTGGTACGTGTGACAGGGATCGAATTAAAGACCTCATGCTTGAGAGTCCAATGTTTTATCCACTGCACCACCTCCTGGACCACTCTCTTATGTTTGCTTATAGGAATTTTATATTTTTATGTTTTACACAGATCTACCATGCATGCCAAATTATTATTTTTATGATAGTGTCTACTTTGATTTTTTAAAATTTTTTTTATTTAAGAAAGGATTAATTAACAAAACCATAGGGTAGGAGGGGTACAACTCCACACAATTCCCACCACCCAATCTCCATATCCCACCCCCTCCCCCGATAGCTTTCCCATTCTCTATCCCTCTGGGAGCATGGACCCAGGGTCATTGAGGGTTGCAGAAGGTAGAAGGTCTGGCTTCTGTAATTGCTTCCCCGCTGAACATGGGTGTTGACTGGTCGGTCCATGCTCCCAGTCTGCCTCTCTCTTTCCCTAGTAGGGTGTGTCTCTGGGGAAGCGGAGCTCCAGGACACATTGGTGGGGTCTTCAATCCAGGAAAGCCTGGCTAGCATGCTGATGGCATCTGGAACCTGGTGGCTGAAAAGAGAGTTAACATACAAAGCCACACAAATTGTTGAGCAATCATGGACCCAAAGCTTGGAATAGTGGAGAGGAAGTGTTAGGGAGGTACTCACTGCAAACTCTAGTGTACTTCTGCTTTCAGGTATATATTTTGCAGTAGTTTATGGATACGTGTGAACATAAGCGCTCTCTCACAGAAACTGGTGTATATCTAGGTTTTGGGACTTTGTTAGAAAGTGAACCACCTGAGATGAAATTAGAGTGTACTATAAAAGGAAAGGTCTCACCCGAGTAATGAAACTGAAGGGTTATCATTCCACACGTGAAGTCTCTGGACACAGTCTGAGGTGAAGCATGTTGAGGTGGCAATCGTGTTGGTTAGGTTGTGGTTGGTGGATGCAATATTATTTGATATGGATTGGGAGAGGCATACAGGAAAGTGGGCCCTATCCAAGGGTTCCAGGACTGGGGGAAGTAGGGGCTCTATAGTGGAGATGCGAGGTTCCTGCTGTCTTAGGGTTCAAAAAGACAATTGATAGTTAATGTTATCATCACATTATTTGGTAATTGGGTTAACTTTGAAAAGTCCTTTTGTTATGGTTTGCTGTACAGTACCCAGTATCTTATATATAGCTGTGCTATTGGATGCTTCTAATCTACTTGGTCTAGGCTTTTGAGAAAGTCTGCATATCAATTACACAGCCTATATATTAAAAAGATTCAGTTTGTGTTTTGAAAAACTTTGAGACATACAATTGATTTTCCCCCTCTCATATTAATTAACTAGTGATTTATATGTCTACATTTTGCTAGGAGTGTACATAAACACCAGTCCCACCACCAAAAGACTGTGACCCATCCCTCCCACCCACTCCCACCCCCCACTGGCCCAGGAAGCTGCATGTCTACCCCTCACCACAGGGTTTTTACTTTGGTGCCCTACTTACAATTTGGTCAGGTCCTGCTTTTAGTTTCCTTTTCAGATCTTCTTCCTCAACTTCTGTTGATGAGTGGGATCATCCCATACTCATCTTTATCTTTCTGACTTAGCTCATTTAACATAATTCCTTCTAGCTCTGTCCAAGATGGGTCAGAGAAGGTGGGTTCATTGTTTTTGATAGCTGCATAGTATTCCATTGTGTATATATACCACAGCTTTCTCAGCTACTCATCTGTTGTTGGGCACCTGGGTTGCTTCCAGGTTTTAGCTATTATGAATTGTGCTGCTATGAACATAGGAGTACACACCTCTTTTTGGTTGGGTGTTATGGAGTCCTTGGGGTATAACCCCAGGAGAGGAATTACTGGATCATATGGAAGGTCCATGTCTAGCCTTCTGAGAGTTTTCCAGACTGCTCTCCACAGAGGCTGGACCAATTTACATTCCCACCAGCAATGTAAAAGGGTTCCTCTGTCCCCACAACCTCTCCAGCATTTGTTGCTACTGTCCTTTTTGATGTATGCCATTCTTAGAGGAGTGAGGTGGTATCTTAGTGTTGTCTTAATTTGCATTTCTCTGACAATCAGTGACCTAGAGCAGTTTTTCATATGTTTGTTAGCCTTTTGGATCTCCTCTGAGGTCAATGTTTTGTTCATATCCTCTGCCCATTTTTGGATGGGGTCATTTGCTTTTTTGGTGCTAAGTTTGCTGAGCTCTTTATATATTTTGGTGATTAGTTTCTTGTCTGATGTCTGGCATGTGAAGATCTCCCATTCTGTGAGGGGTCTCTCTGTTTGTTTAATAGTTTCTTTGGATGTGCAGAAGCTTTTCAATTTGATGTAGTCCGATTGGTTTGTTTCTGCTTTAGTCTTCCTTGCAATTGGATTTGATTCATCAAAGATGTCCTTGAGGTGTAGGTGGGAAAGTGTTTTACCAATGTTTTCCTCTAAGTATTTGATTGTTTCTGGTCTGACATCCAGGTCTTTGATCCATTTGGAGTTGAGTTTTGTTTCTGGTGAGATAAAGTGGTTCATTTTCATTCTTCTGCATGTTACAACCCAGTTTTCCCAGCACCATTTATTGAAGAGAGCCTCCTTCTTCCATTTAATGCTTTGGACCCTCTTATCAAAGATTAGATGTCCATAGGTGTGGGGTACTTTGATTTTTTTTTTTAAGTGAATATCTAATTGTTCTGGCATCATTTGTTGAGAGAGTCTCTTTTCATCATTGGATCAGCCTTTGCTCCCTTGTCTAAAATCAGCTGAGTATAGTTATGGACATGTATTTCTGGGTTTTCTATTCTATTTTTTAAATTATTTTTTAAAAAAATATTTCCAATATATACAATTCCAGTGAATTGAGATTCTTTTTATTTTACTTTATTTATTCTCAAATAGAGACAGAGAGAAATTGAGAGGTGGAAGAAATAGGGAGGGGGAGAGGCAGACACCTGCAGCCCTGTTTCACCACTTGTGAAACTTCCTCCCTGCAGGTGGGGACCAGGGACTTGAACCTGGGTCCTTGTGCACCGTAGTGTGTGCGCTTAACCAGGTGTGCCTCTGCCTGGCCCCTGTTCTATTCTGTTGATCTGTCTGTTCTTTCCATCACTATCCTGATGACTGTGGCTTTCTTGAAAACGAGCAGTGTCATTTCTGGCTGACAGTTTTTTATTCAAAATTGTTTTGGTCATTATGAGTCTTTTGCCTTTTTTTATTCTAAAAATAAATTTTAGAATCAGTTTGCCAGTATCTATCAAATAAATTGCTGATCTTGACTGGTATTGCACTGACTGTATAGACCAATTTAGTCAAGACTAGCATCTTGACAGTATTGAATCTTACATGAACAAAATTCTTTGATTTTATTTATAAGAGTTTTGTAGTTTTGTTAGCTCTTGTATATAATCTTTGTTCGGTTTAAACCTAAATATTTAATTTTGTGGGGTTCCAGTGTAGAAGGGCTATGTTTTAGTTTCAAATTTCCATTTGCATATTGTGTGTAATTGGAAAGCAGCTAACTTTTTATATTAATCCTGTATCCTGCAGTCTTGATGTAGTCCATCAGGTGGTGGCCTTTTTTTATGTCAAAAGATACTTTAACTGAATATAGAATTACAGATTAACAGTGTCATTCTCCTAGTAATGTGGAGATGGTCTCCATTGTTATATTACATCACTGTTTACGTGAGAAATCTGGTATCACTTTGTTCGTTCTTCCTATGAATATATTGTGACTTTTTTTTTTTCAGAATGCTTTTTAAGATCTTTCTTATTGTCACTGATTTGAGCATTCTCAATATGGTGTGGTTTTGTCTGTTTAGTGTGGAGGACTTGTTGAGCCTCTTTAATTTGGAATGTCTAGTTTTCATCAAATTTGGAAAAAAAGGGAGTCGGGCGGTGGCGCAGCGGGTTAAGCGCATGTGGCGCAAAGCGCAGCGACGGGCGTAAGGATCCCGGTTCGAGCCCCCGGCTCCCCACCTGCAGGGGAGTCGCTTCACAGGCGGTGAAGCAGGTCTGCAGGTGTCTATCTTTCTCTCCCCTTCTCTGTCTTCCCCTCCTCTCTCCATTTCTCTCTGTCCTATCCAACAACGAATTGTGTCAACAAGGGCAATAATAATAACCACAACGAAGCTACAACAAGGGCAACAAAAGGGGGAAAAAATTTGGAAAAAAAAACCAAAAATGTGGCCAGTATTTCTTCGGCTATCTCCTCTCGATTAGACTGCCCTTCAGGGACGCGGCTACTTACGGACCTCCTGAAGCTACTTGACCTTCCATAGCCCATGACTGCTCCTTGCGTTCCTTTCCTTAGTCCTTGCTGCTGTGTAGTGAAGGTCACCAGCACTGTGTTCTGCAGTGTGAATTCTGCTCTCAGTTCCATCATGTGTATCATTATCTCAGGCATTGCATTTTTCACTTCTTGATATTTAGTTTGGGTATGTTTGTATTTTTCTCTGCCTCTATTTAACTCTGAATAGATGGGATGCAGTTATAATAACTTTTAATGCTCTTTGGTCAGCTAATTCTAACATTTGTATTGTTTCTGTGTTGGCTTTGATGACTCTTCTCATTATGGGTTAATGTTTTCCTACTTCTTTGTGTGCTTGGGTAATGTTATTAGCAGTCATGGACTGGAAATACTATTTTGTTGGTTTGTGAATGCTTTGTAGTTTTATACATATTTTTGTATATTTTTTCCTGGATACATTTATGTGGAAATAATTGGACCCTTTAGTTCTGATGTTTATGGTCTTTTAGGTGAGTTCAGAGCAGTGATATTAATCTGAGAATGAGTCTAATCATTTCCCGTTACTGAGGAATGACCTTCCTGTGTATTCTACCTCACGTGCTGTGAAGTCAAGAGTTTTTACAGACAGACTGGTGAATACAGGTTCTCTTTGACCCTGTGTGCATGTCTGCACTGTCCTCTTACTATTTTGTGTTTCATTTTTCCCTCAGGGCCTAGCTATTTTCCTCCGTCAGGTGTGCTTTCTAGTAGTCTGCTGGCTACTTAGGGCTGCTGGGTAGGAGTCCTTTGCTATTCTTGAGGTGTCTCTTTTTTTTCCTTTTTAGTGTTTGCTCTGTGAGCACTTCCCACTTTCGTTTCCCACAACTGCAAAAGCACTCTTGTCAACTCAGTGTTTTCTGAATCTATATGGATTTTCTTTTCCTGTCAGGAGGCTGGAATAGTTACAGTGCTCACCTCCTCTGCTTGCTCCCTCAGAGCAATCAGTCTCCTTTGTTATCTCGTCATCATTGTTTGGAAATTTTGTTTCTCTAGATTTTGTTCTTCTTAGGTGGGAACATAAGTCTAGGATCTTTAACTTGGGTAGAGGTAGATGTCTCTTCTCTACTTCCCCCCCATTATGATTTTGTGGCAGTGATACTATATTAAATGAATTATGCTTGTTGTTGATTTCCTTTTTTCAAGATTTATTTTTTTATTCAGTGAGAGATAGACTCCCAAGAGATCTGGTCATACATAGAATGGAGGATTAAACACAGACCCTCAGACTAGAAGAAGAAAAAAAATCCTTTCTACCATCTGAGCCATCTCCATATGCTGTTTATTGTCAATTTCAGTGTCTTTTTTCTGTTTCTAAGTACACATAAATTAGGATTTGCTTTTTTTTAATGCTATGTCTGAAACTTAGCATGTAACAGCCAGGAAATATTTGCTGTCATTTGAATAGGAATATAGGTGTAAGATAAAACTCCTATTTCCATGGAGCTTCATGGTTTACAGATGGAGCACAGAAGTTATTTCATTAAAATACTTGGTTTAGTGTATTTCTTAGCATCTAGTGACATCACCAAAAACATAGCCTTTTAAGAAAGAACATATATATAATTGATTTAGAGAGGAAGAGAGAGGGAGATGGAGAAAGGCAGTGAGAGGAGAGATGGCACAGCACTGTCCACTGCCTGAGAAGCCTTCCTGGTGAGGAAGAGAGAGGGAGGTGGAGAAAGGCAGTGAGAGGAGAGATGGCACAGCACTGTCCACTGCCTGTGAAGCCTTCCTGGTGAGGAAGAGAGAGGGAGGTGGAGAAAGGCAGTGAGAGGAGAGATGGCACAGCACTGTCCACTGCCTGTGAAGCCTTCCTGGAGAGGAAGAGAGAGGGAGGTGGAGAAAGGCAGTGAGAGGAGAGATGGCACAGCACTGTCCACTGCCTGTGAAGCCTTCCTGGAGAGGAAGAGAGAGGGAGGTGGAGAAAGGCAGTGAGAGGAGAGATGGCACAGCACTGTCCACTGCCTGTGAAGCCTTCCTGGAGAGGAAGAGAGAGGGAGGTGGAGAAAGGCAGTGAGAGGAGAGATGGCACAGCACTGTCCACTGCCTGTGAAGCCTTCCTAGTGAGGAAGAGAGAGGGAGGTGGAGAAAGGCAGTGAGAGGAGAGATGGCACAGCACTGTCCACTGCCTGTGAAGCCTTCCTAGTGAGGAAGAGAGAGGGAGGTGGAGAAAGGCAGTGAGAGGAGAGATGGCACAGCACTGTCCACTGCCTGTGAAGCCTTCCTAGTGAGGAAGAGAGAGGGAGATGGAGAAAGGCAGTGAGAGGAGAGATGGCACAGCACTGTCCACTGCCTGTGAAGCCTTCCTAGTGAGGAAGAGAGAGGGAGATGGAGAAAGGCAGTGAGAGGAGAGATGGCACAGCACTGTCCACTGCCTGTGAAGCCTTCCTGGAGAGGAAGAGAGAGGGAGGTGGAGAAAGGCAGTGAGAGGAGAGATGGCACAGCACTGTCCACTGCCTGTGAAGCCTTCCTGGAGAGGAAGAGAGAGGGAGGTGGAGAAAGGCAGTGAGAGGAGAGATGGCACAGCACTGGTCCACTGCCTGTGAAGCCTTCCTGGTGAGGAAGAGAGAGGGAGATGGAGAAAGGCAGTGAGAGGAGAGATGGCACAGCACTGTCCACTGCCTGTGAAGCCTTCCTGGTGAGGAAGAGAGAGGGAGGTGGAGAAAGGCAGTGAGAGGAGAGATGGCACAGCACTGTCCACTGCCTGTGAAGCCTTCCTGGTGCAGGTGCTTCCATGTGGTGGCTGGGAACTTGGGTTCTTGCACGTGGTAAAGTGCATCCTACTGTGTGAGCAAACTACTCCTGGTCCCCAGATACCATTTACTAATACTGCATGCAAGTGTTCTTCATTATTAAGTTAGCATATTTAATATTTTCTGTCAAGAGCAAATGATAAGTTTTAAGTCTAGATTTTTTTTTTTATTGACTTAACAATGATCGACAAGACCATAGGATAAGAGGGGTACCATTCCACACAGTTTCCACCACCAGAGTTCTGCATCCCATCCTTCTCCATTGGAAGCTTTCTTATTCTTTATCCCTCTGGGACCATGGACCCAGGAGCATTATGGGGTGCAGAAAGTGGGAGGTCTGGCTTCTGTAATTGCTTTTCCACTGGACATGGGCATTGGCAGGTCAATCCATACTCCCAGCCTATTTCTACCTTTTCCTAGTGGGGCAGGGCTCTGGAGAGGTGAGGTTCTAGGACACATTTGGTGAGGTCATCTGCCCAGGGAAGTCAGATTGGTATCATGGTAGCATCTGCAACTTAGAGACTGAAAAGCATTAAGATATAAAACAGAACAAATGGTTTAATAATCAGGAACTGAAAGGTAAGGATATAGCATGTGAGATTTGGAGTTTCTATTTTTGGAAAAAGCTAGGAAGTCTATTTTATAAACCTAGATTCTTAATTATAGTTGCCTCACCTAGTAGGAAACTGTCACATTTTAACAAAGGCAATTTACATTTGTGTGTTAAGGAGTGCTTCCTAAGCTTAGGGGTTATCAGTGTGTCCTCATTTTTATTGCCTTACATAATTCCTGACTCACATAAGGAGTATATTAATTTATAGAAATACTTGAGTTGATTTGTCTCTGTATAGGTAATATAAATATTTTTGTCCTGAGAATAAGTGAAAAAGCAAGCAAACAAAAAACAAGTCCATCTAAAGTGATCCATGAATGTCCTTTTTTTAAAAGTGATTTACAAATTAACAGGGATAGAATTCCACATCATTCCCACTTCCAGAGTGTCCCTATTCCCTCCATGGGAAACTGCAATAGCTCTTCCAAGGTCACAGATGTGAGTTGACAAGTATTTGTTTGCCTCATTGATCTGACCCAGGGCCCATGCATATTCATGTTTAATGCAGGAGCCTGTATAACCTCTGACTTCCTGTCAGTCTGAGCTCGCAGTCCATGCTCACAGCTGGGAACATTCCAGGCTGCATTCATTTCAGGACCACTCTCTCATGAGTGGTAGAGTAAACTGACCCAGCCTCCCTTTGGAAGGTGGGGCAGTCCCTACCATTGCTACTTTATAGTGAGGACAAGGTCCTGGAGAAGCTCATAAGAGGGCTTATGATGCTATGAATGTCTTTTTCTTCTCCTTGTTTTAGGAAAATTAAAAAGCAGTAGTATTTTGATAATAAATAATATGAATATAGGTTGGGGACTAGGAAAAGAATACAGCAAGCAGTTCAGTCGGGGCATTAGCACAGCGAGTCAAGCCCAGGTAGCTCAGAGCTCAAGGACCGGCATAAGGACTACAGGAGTTCAATAACCTTCATTTTAAGCTGTTCAGTCGTGTATTTTAAGCTACTTATTTGTGAGTGGTTTATTAGCCTCTTAAAATTAAGTAAATGTAGTGACTATGTAGTGAGAAT
The DNA here is from genome assembly GCF_950295315.1 of Erinaceus europaeus. NCBI lineage: Eukaryota > Metazoa > Chordata > Mammalia > Eulipotyphla > Erinaceidae > Erinaceus > Erinaceus europaeus. The sequence goes on along the minus strand of NC_080179.1, from coordinate 14,055,166 downwards.
ATCATAATATATAATAATCTATGTTAGTTAAAATCTATTTTTCCTAGCAACAAGATACCATACTGAAATACATGGATATAAACATGGCTGTTATATCCTACATTTCTACATGACTTACTGGAAAAATAGAAGCAGTTGCTTAACTGGATGACTATCAAAATGGTCAACAGAGATTGATGGGTTTGAGTGTAGTAGACAGTGGATATGCAGATGGTGGTGTGTGTCCTATTTGACATGAGGTGACTGGGCCTTTAAAATGATTTTAGTAGAATGGCTTTTCTATTGTTGAAGTAGCGGGCATCTATTCAACCTGGGGTGCTGTGCAGATGGCAGAGCCAAGCTAATATAGAAAAATGAGAAACAAGTGACTATTTAATATACAGGAATGCATGATCTGCATCACAGATAAATGATGGTGTTACATGCAAGAAACCCAGCCAGATGGCTGCACATTAATACACATGACTTCTTGAGAGAAGTAAGTACAGGCAATTTACTCGGATTTTTTTTTTCTGATCTGTTGCATATTATATTAAAGTAGGAGAGCAAGAGATTAAGTTTTATTTATTAAAATATAGTATTTAAATGCAGTTGGTAATTAAGCATAATCTGGTCTTTTTAAGTATTTAAGTTGTCTCTTTGTAAGAAAACACAACAGGGACACATACTTGGTTTTGCAGTAAGGTGATGAAAGGACAGGTTTGGCTGGTAAACCTGTGACTAATACAACTTTTGACCCAAAGTTTTCAGTTTTGTAAAATTTTTCATTAGGCAGAAGCGTAATAAATTTTTAGACCAGTGAGATGAAAGTTCTTTCTTTATACATATATATATATATATATATATAGTTTTTTTAAAAGATTTTATTTATTTATTCAGGAGAAATGACAAGAGAGAGAGAAAGAACTCTATGTTACGCTGGTACATGTGCTGCCAGGTTTGAATTCAGGACCTCATGCTTGAGAATCCAATGCCTTATCCACTGCGCCACCTCCTGGACCACTGTATATAAGTTTTTCATGAGTCTAAATTCCAATGACATGGAAATTTTAGAGTGGGAAGGATTAGTGTGTTGAGTGCAATGTGAAATGAAACCATTTTCACTAGTAAAATGTTATATTTTTGATTTTCAGCTTAAAGAAAGTGGTTATTGTACAGGTCACGAACCAGATTCCTTGGAATTCAGCACCGTGGGAGGATGGGTATCAACTCGGGCATCAGGCATGAAGAAGAATATCTATGGCAATATTGAAGACCTGGTAAGTTTCGTCTAGTTAATATATAATGATAGATTAGTTTACAGAGATTCTTATAATGTGGTTAGACACTTACAGTAAGTGTTGAGTAGGGAAGAGAACTTAATGGTTGATTCAAAAGACTGTCATGTCTGGGCTCTGAGATTGAAGCCCTAAGACCCAATAGATCATCACTGAGCAGTGCTCCGGTAAGAAATAAAAATAAATATTAGTAGATCCTCCTAATCGCTCTCCCACCATTATACTCCTTTAGATGTGTATAATAGGAGAAATTAAAGACAAAACTATGGTCATTACTTAATAACACTTCTTTCCCAGTGGTTGACATTAAAGCTTTGTAGATGTTTCTTAGTATTTGACTTATAAATTAATATAAGTCTTGTGGACCGTTGGTCTTCACCTCAACCAAAACTTTAGCCCATTTACTTAATTCATGTTATCATTGCTACATTTTTTTAACCTTATGACACTTATATTTATTTTTATGATTAAAAAAAGTGCTCTCTATAGGTTGGAGAGCCTAATTGAAAATGTCTTATTCAGTGAAAGTAAGATTTGCAATGTTTCAATTGCATACCATTTTATTTTTAGTTAATCTAGTGCCAGTTTTTTTCTTTATCTTTTAATTGCTGCCAGAGTTATCACTGGGGCTCTGTGCTGGCATTATGACTCCATTGCTCCTGTCAGCCAGAGAGAAATTGAGAGGAGAGAGAAGAATGTTTTAGAAGTTACATTTTAATTTCTGAAAGATTTATTTAAGAAAGAGAGTCCAGAGCACTGCTTCATCTTGAAGAATGAGGAATTGAACCCTGTTGATCTATGTATAAGACCTGCACTCTGCCTGCTAAGCAGCCTTGATGGCTGCATACATTTTTCTTTTTGCAACTAAAATTCAGTTTCGGAGGAGAGAATTTCATCTCTTTTTTGCTATTGAACTATCAAGAGCTCTGATAATTAAGAGCAAATACTAGTATCTTTACATTTAGTACTGCTAAGGCATGTGCTTGTTTTTAATCCTACTTTAGAGATAATTAAGGGCCATGGGTTATAAGCAAATGCGTTCTCATATTTGCATGTGTGTATATATACTTTCTGTTTCTTTCATTTTTTTTTTTAAACTAATGTGGTATTGGAATGCCAACTCAGGACATCATGCATATGTCCTACCACTGCCCCATCTCTCTGACCCCATTGTTGTATTTTATTTTTTTTATGAGAAAGTGAGATAGAGACAGAGAGCTGTACTTACAGGGCACTGCTCTCAGGCTGTCAAAATAACTCACTTGGATAGATTCAAATCTGACCCCCACCTCATTGGAGAAAAATTATATGCTCTGGAGTCTTTCCCTCTGTTACTCATTTCTTTCTTCCTGTCTGCCACCCATCTTTGTCTGTCTGTCTGTCTGTCTGTCTATCGATGTCAACCTGTAGCTAGAAAGTCTATGTGGTGACAAAAGACAAAACAAGATATTGTTCTCATTTGTTCTACTCATTTAGTTTGTTTTCATGTAGTATTTTGGATTGAACATTGAACCTTACACATTCAGTGTAGTTGCTCTACTGCTAAGAAACCTTTCTGGCCCCAAGTTTTTTGGTTTTTTTTTTCCCACCTTTATTTACTTAGGGGGGGAGGGAGAATGGGTGTGTGGGAGAGAGAGAGAGAGAGAGAGAGAGAGAGAGAGAGAGAGAACATGAGAGCATCGCTCTGGTGTATGTTGTGCTGGTAAGGAAACTCCAGTACTCATGGATACAAATCTTACACTTTACCACTGAACCACCTTTGCCAGATGCAGCCTCTTATTGTAAAACTAGATCACCATAGTTTGCCTGCTCTTGAAACTTTGCTAGCAATATAATGAACACATATCAGTACCATTTTTTAAGGCATTATATAGAAATCATTTTTATTGATAATTCATGCCTTATGAAAGTAACTCCCTACAGGTAAATGTTTAAACAAGGAGAAACTATTTTCTCTATTAATTTCCTTAGCATTTCATTATTTTCTTTGGGTAATTCTTAGGACTTGAATTGTTGTATCAAAATGCTTGTACATGTTTAAGTTTGGATCTTTAACCAGTTTTTAATTTTATTTACTTACTTATGGATAGAGACAGAGAAATTGAGAGAGAAGGGGAAGCCAGTAGAGAAGGTGAGAGAAAGTGAGACCCCTACAGCCTTGCTTCATCGTTGTGAAGCCTTGCCCCTGCAGGTGGGGACAGGGGCTTGAGCTCATTGTCCCATGCTGCTCTCCAGGTGCTCCACTGCCTGCTTCCTTGCAGCCAGCTCCCTCTGTCGAGATTTTATGCCAGTTGGTATTCCCACTAGCGCTGTGGGAACCTTTATCTCTATTCGTTTCTGACTCGTATCTCAGGAACTATTCCTTGTGGCCACTTCCCCATGTCTCACTTGCGTGAGACAGCTGTCATATACATAACTCTCCCCTCTTTTTAATGAAGTATGTATCTCCCTCTCCTTATCAACTTCGACCTGATCATAATTATTACGTTATCTTTGTTACTCTTTTCTACAGACTGGGTGAAGTTGTTAAGTTGAAAGTGGGTATAAGGCAAGAACCAATTCTTGTCATAGAATTCTAAGTATCTGAAAAAGTGCTTGATGTGAATAACAATTTTAAAAAAATTTTATAAGATAGGGAGAAATTGAGAGGGGAGAGGAGATAGAGAAGGAAAGAAAAAGAGAGAAACCGCTAACACTGCTTTATCACTAATGAAGACTGGGGACTTGACTCTCAGTCCTTGAACATGGTAACCTGTGCACACACTGGACACACCACTGCCAGGCCCCAATAATAGTGTTTTATAAACATTGCTGAGTAAGTGAACAGAGGCAGAGGTCTTAAATTATGATCATTGTTTTGTGTTTTGTGTTTGTTTTTTTTTTTTGCCACATCTAGACTAAATTTGTTTTAAAGAGTTTTTTTTTTTTTTTTACTGCTTAAACTGGTACAAACTTGGAATAATTTTTCTCTTAAAAGTTAGGAAAAATGTTTATGAATTACTAAAAGATGGAATTCTAAAGAGGATCACTATTTATCAGTGAACCCAGTATTTAAAAGCAGGGCTAATATATATATACACATGTGTACACACACACCGACTGCATTCACTGACAGATATATAGAATTTATATCATGCATTGTATTAAACAGGTGGTTCATATAAAAATGGTAACACCTAGAGGTATAATAGAAAAAAGCTGTCAAGGACCTCGTATGTCAACAGGCCCTGATATTCATCACTTCATCATGGGATCTGAAGGTAAATATTACTGCAAACTTATTATGAACAAACACAGGTTAGTAACAAAGTTTTGTGAAAATATGTGGTTATTGTTAAAGCAGATCTTTGAAAGAAGTATGTTTGATATAAGAATGGTGACTTTTTAAAGTTTTATTACTTTAATTTATTACACCGTAAAGTTTTTATATGAGAACATCTTATTAAACTTCCTCTTACATTTTGCTTTTTTACAGTTTTATAGACAGATTGGTCATTTTGTTCTTATTTCAATTTAAAGGTTTTTTTTTTAAATTTTAGTAATACTAGTGATTAGGGCTTAAAATGCTTAGCTTTATTTAACATTCTATATTGCTATTTTTTTTTAAATCTTAACTAAATTATCAGGGTTAGACCCAGTAACACTTTGTGTTCATGTCGTGTCTTTCTATAATGATATCTTTTGTTATCTGTTATTTGATTTTTTAATAAAGTGGAATTAAAAAATCGGTTAATTCATCTATTTTACTGATTTGTAGGCTTGGGTGATGGCTCACCCAGAGAATGTTGCTATGTGCAAAGATCCAAGTTCAAGCCGCTGATCCCCACCCGGAGTGGGGGAGTGGCAGAGCAGTAGAATCTGTTGTGGTGAACATTGTTGTTGTTGGTTGCCTCCAAAGCTATGACATTTTTTTCCTTCAGATTGAGAATTTTCATGTTCCTAAATTTGAAGACTATACTAGACTTAGACAAGTGGAGAAAGAAGTGGTATGGGATTTTTCTTTCTTTTGTTTTTTTAAATTTGAGGTAGATACAAAGTGGCAGAAGAGAGAAGAGAGGAAAGAGACAGAGAGGGATAGAGACACCCCACAGCTGTGAAACCTCCTTCACAGTGTAGTAAACTTCAGGCACGAATCTGGGTCACACATAGGGCAAAGCAGCACACTATCCCAGTGCACTGTTTTAGGGGGCCAGGTGGCGGCACACCTGGGTAAGCACACAGAGTACAAAGAGTTATTTGTTTGACATTTATCTTGCAATCTTTAAATGTTTACGGTTGGGCAGTGGCACATCTGGTTGAATGCACATGCTACTATTTCCAAGTATTTGGGTTCAAGCCCCCAGTTCCCACATGCAAGTGGGAAGCTTCATGAGTGGTGAAGCAGTTCAGTCCGTCAGCCTCTCAACCCCCCCCCCACCTCTCATATCTCCTTTCCCCTCTCATTTTTCTCTCTGTCCTATTAAATAAATACAATTAAAACAATAAACAAAAGCTATTTGAAAGTTGCCTTCATTGAGAAAAATTGCCTTAAAAATGTCTAAGAATGTTATACATAATTTAAAAAAATGTAATCTAAAAGCTTATTTTCGAAGTAGTAATATTTGGACTGGAGAGGTAGCATAATAGGTATGCAAAAAGACTTTTCATATTTGAGACTTCAAGGGTCTAGGTTCAGTCCCCAGCACCACCATAAGCCAGAGCTGAGCGGTGCTGTGGTTTAAAAAAAAAAAAAAAGTGACATTTTCTTAGTTGTTTTTCTTTTCTTTTTTTAAATATTTATTTATTCCCTTTTGTTGCCCTTGTTGTTTTATTGATGTCGTCGTTGCTGGATAGGACAGAGAGAAATGGAGAGAGGAGGGGAAGACAGAGAGGGGGAGAGGAAGACAGACACCTGCAGACCTGCTTCACCGCCTGTGAAGCGACTCCCCTGCAGGTGGGGAGCCGGGGTTCAAACCGGGATCCTCACGCTGGTCCTTGTGCTTTGCGCCACATGCGCTTAACCTGCTGCACTACCGCCCGACTCCCCTTACTTGTTTTTCTAAAAGGACTTGAGCAGCCATTATTCCTCATTGAATAGTCACAATATTTATAGATATGTCTTAACAAATAAGTAGATAGTTAATAGGATCAGTGGATCAAAATGATTTATAAAGTTGAATGTTGGATTATTCTCCTTCTTTTTCAGGGACCCTTGGTGTAGTAACAGAAGCCACAATAAAAATCAGACCAGTCCCTGAATACCAAAAATATGGCTCAGTAGCTTTTCCTAATTTTGAACAAGGAGTTGCTTGTTTAAGGGAAATTGCAAAACAGGTAAAAATATTCATATATATATATATATATATATATATATATATACTATCTTGCATAATTAAGATATGTCACATAATCTTCATATTTGGTTGTAATATATTTTGGTTTTTGCAGCTTTATATTAAAAGGTAATGTAAGAAATCATCCCTTCAAGTACAGTCACTAATTTTCTGTGTAACTATATATACCTGTTTTCTGGTTTAAAGAGTGCTGTGTGACTTTAAGCCAAGGTAAAATATGTATTTGATTGGGTGACTTTAATAGCTCTGTTTTGTTTTATTTTATTTTATTTTATTTTATTTTATTTTGCCTCCAGGGATATTGCTGGGGCTCGGTGCCTGCACTACAAACCCACTGGTCCTGGAGGCCATTTTTTCCCATTTTGTTGCCCTTGTTGTTATTGTTGCCATTGATGCTGTTGTTGTTGAGTAGGACAGAGGGAAATCAAAAGAGGAGGGGAGACAGGGGGAGAGAAAGACACCTGCAGACCTGCTTCCCTTGCTTCATGAAGCGTCCTCCCTGCAGGTGGGGAGCTGGGGGCTCAAACCGGGATCCTTACTCCAGTCCTCGTGCTTAGCGCCCTGTGCCCAACTCCCATAGCTCTGCTTTTATTGAATGTTAACATTTTTTTTCATTTTCTTTATATTTTTACTAAGCCAGAGTCTCACACATGTATGATTTTTTTTTTCCTCACTCCCTGGCTATGTTTTCATTCAGATATAGACAGACACCACAGCACTGGAGCTTCCTGAAGTGCTCCCATGGCACTTTGAAACTGTCAGGGTTTGAACCTGGGCTGCACGTATGACCAGGCAGATTGCCCTATCCAGTAAGATATCTCTCTGGCTCCTGTCTCTCTCTCCATCTCTCTCTCTCTTTAAAAAATATTTATTTGGGGGTCGGGCGGTAGTGCAGCAGGTTATGTGCACGTGGCGAAGTGCAAGGACCGGCGTAAAGATTCTGGTTGGAGCCCCGGCTCCCCACCTGTAGGACTCGTTTCACAGGTGGTGAAGCAGGTCTGCAGGTGTCTCTCTTTCTCTCCCCCTCTCTGTCTTCCCCATCTCTCTCCATTTCTCTCTGTCCTATCCAACAACGACGGCATCATCAACAACAATAACTACAACAACAATAAAAAGAAACAAGAGCAACAGAAGGGAAAATAAATAATAAAAAAATTAATAAAAATTTACTTATGAAGAGTGAGAGCAAGAGAAAGACCAGATCACTCCCTCAGCTGTGGCATAACATGGCACCAGTGACTGGACCTGTGGTCTCCATGGCTGCAGGCATGCATGTTCTGTGCTGTAACAGACAGGACTATCTCTCTTTAGTTTTTCTTAAATTAGGATATTTATTGGAATTAAAAGTGACTGAATAGCAGCTGCTCCAAAATTTTAGAAGTTGAATATAGAAAATATTCTTACACCTGACTTTAATTTTTTTTTAAGATTTGCGAGAGAGCAGAACACTATAACTATAGTTCAGATACTATAGAACGAAGTATATTACTTTGGAGAGGGAGATAATCCAGCAGAACACAGACCTGTTCCTGCTGCTATGAATGAAGCAATTACCGAGAGTAGTTACTGGGACTTGGAGATACTCCACTGTTTGAAGAATTTGAATATTTTACTTCTGATTGTTTATCTAGAGAGGTAATGATATTTACTTTCCCTGGAATGGGTAAATACTAGCATATGGTTTAGGGATATTTATATATTCTTAAGTTTCAAAATGGGGGCTACGTGGTGGCACACGTGGTTGAGCACACATTTTACAGTGTGCGGGGACCTGGGTTCAAGCCCTACAGGGGAAAGCTCTGCAGTAGTGGAGTATTTCAGGTGTCTCTTTGCCTGTCTCACTCTTTGCCTCCCCCGTCTCAATTTCTGGCTCTTTGTCCAATAAATAAATAAAGATAATAAAAAATTAAAAAGGAAAAAATTAAAAAGTTTCAAAATGTAAAAATCACATATTCCAAGAATGTCTGTGCTATCTTTTTTTTTTTTTTTTTTTTTTTGTGCTATCTTATTTGTAACTGTATTTTCAGGCAAAAAAATAAATATATATCAGGTTTTGGCATGTCTTTTTTTTTTTTGCCTCCAGGGTTATTACTGGGTGCCTGCACTATGAATCCACCGCTCCTGGAGGCTGTTGTTGCCCTTTTGTTGCCCTTGTTGTTTATCATTGTTGTTATTGCTGTCATTGTTGCTGGATAGGACAGAGAGAAATGGAGAGAGGAGGGGAAGACAGAGACGGGAGAGAAAGACAGACACCTGCAGACCTGCTTCACCACTTGTAAAGCGACCCCCCTCCCCCCGCAGGTGGGGAGCCTGGGCTCAAACCGGGATTCTTGCATTTTGTACCATGCGCACTTAACCCTCTATGCTACCACCCGGACCCCGGCATTAGTCTTTATTCAATTTGCAGTTTGAAATTTCAACTGGTCTAAAGGAAATTAAGATCCATTAAAATAGATCATTCGTGGTGAATGTGCTAGATTCTTGACTGATACTGAGTCAGCTGCTTGTAATTCCTCACTGTCATTTCATAGCTCTTCCATTTCTGCATCATTTTCAGACTCAGGTTGATTGTGAAATGGGAAACTTTATTTTGGATGAGTGTTTTTTTTTTTCTTTTCTTTTTCCTTTTAATACTTTATCTACTTTTTCCTTTTAATACTTTATGTAGAGATACAGGGAGAAAGACACCAGAGCACCGCACAGCTCTTGCTTATGGTGGTGCTGGAGATTGAACCTGGGACCTTAGAACGGCATTAAAGTCTGTTTGCAGAACCGCTGGGCTATCTCCCTAGCCCATTGAGTGTCTTTTAGAAAGGTGCATACGTGATTATGCACAAATAGCAAAGCAGGCTCTGTGCATTTTCATCACTATTTTTACTAGCAGCAGAAGGACTCCATTAAGGTTTCTCATCTGATCTTTGTCCATGTGAGGAACTTAACTGCCATGGGAAGAGTTAGAAAGGCAGATTTAGTGGGAGATTAATTTGATTCTATCTTGTAAGTGACAACCCAATATAATCTTCAATTTCACTCAGTAGATGGGTAAATTATTATTTTTTTTTACCTTTTTTTTTTTGTTCTTTTTTTAAAAAATTTTTTTTGTTATTAGATACAGAGAGAAATTGAGAGAGAAGGGGGAGATAGAGAGGAAGAGAGACAGAGAGACACCTGCAGACCTGTTTCATCGCCTGTGAAACAACTTCCCTGCAGGTGGAGAGCCGGGGGCTTGAACCAGGATCCTAACCGGTCCTTGCGCTTTGCACCATGTGCGCTTAACCCACTGTGCAGTATCCTAACCGGTCCTTGCGCTTTGCGCCATGTGCGCTTAACCCACTGTGCTACCACCTGACTCCCGGGTAAATTATTTTTAAGACTTTCTCAGAAAATAGATTTTCCTTTTTTTACTCTAGCATCTCAAAAAGGGGGAAAGATAGTGTTTTTAACTAGCATATTAGTATCAGGCATAGTATATATATATATTTAGAATTGACACTGGTGTGCTTACAGTTTTTGGAGGAAGGCTGTTGAAATATACTTGAAAGCAGTTTTTTGAAGTTTGGGTTATTTTTCTTCTAAGTGAAAATTTAGGAATAATGCCCCAAGGTTTTGAGAGAGGACCATTTGTTTGAGAAAGAAAAAAATCAACAAACAAACAAGAAACCAGACTGCATGTGTAATACAGATTTACATGCATTCTTCCTAAAACTGCTGCTATCATGACTAGGTTTTGAGAATTAAAATAGATTAAAATTTATAGATTAAAAGGCATATTTTTTTCTCTCTACTGTTTTATGAGTGGCTCTTTATCATCATTTTTCCTTTTAGACAATTTTAAACTGAGTTTCTACCGTACTTAGTGAAAAAATACATAGTTCCTGTCTACCACCTCAAAATGCCATGTCTCAGTTTTAAATTGCTGTTTTAAACTAATTTTATCCTGAACACATTCAAATAAATAGCTCTAGCTCTCACATTCAAAACTTTTTTATATTTAGCAATAACCCTTGGTAATAATTTGTTACATAGAGGAAGTAGGATTGTTATCTTCAGTCATTTTTGTGTCCTATTTGCCCCACTTACACAGAAAACTAATATGAAAAACTAGTCAAATGCTTGATCACACTTGACTGTGACCTAGCAAATAGGTTAAACCTGAGGACATTTAAAAGGCATTGTTTTTTTAAAAGCAAAGTTATTTAAAAAGATAAGTCATTTAAGATTTAGTGCTGTGGCATATAGGATAGGGGGTAAATAAATTCAGAAATAAGAGCTTTGTTTATTAATTTCAGAATACAGACCTTTGAAATATACTGTACCGTCCTTTTCCCCTTCCTCCTTTTCCCCTCTCATTAGTATATTAGAACTCACAATCAGTACAGGAATTTTTTTTCTGACCATAGAGACAATAATGAAGTCAATATTTCAGAATTCCATTAAACCTTCTTTAAGATTCTCAGATTGAGCTCACAAATAAGCTAACAGGTACTAATACTTCATTCATGTCCATCAAGGAAGCACCAGTTTGATTTCGGCCATAACAGTTTTTGCTGTTGTCAGCGCATCCATATTTTGGTTTACTCTATTTTACTTTACTTTACTTTACTTTACTTTACTTTACTTTACTTTACTTTACTTCACTTCACTTCACTTCACTTCACTTCACTTCACTTCACTTCACTTCACTTCACTTCACTTCACTTCACTTCACTTCACTTTACTTTACGGGCATAATGGTTTATAGTTGTGGACATTGGATTCAATTTCTCATCTCCCTGTAATAGGTGTCTACAGAATATTCTCACCTCCAGCAAAGATCCTTTCCATCATCTGTACCCGCTCCACCTGAGTCCTTCTCCTCCTTCCCAAAGTCTTTGCTCTGTTGTCATATACCACACTCAGTTCAAGTTTCGCTTGGTCTTTTCCCTTTCTGTCTCTGTTTCTCAAGTTCCATATACAAGTCAGATCATCTACTTTTTATGCTTCTCTCTTGGGCTCATCTCATTTAACATGATGCTTTCAAGTGGCATCTAAGATGAGGCAAAGGAGATGCTTCATCATCTTTCTCATAACCGAGTAGTCAGTTGTATATGTATACCACAGCTTTTGTGGCCACTCATCTGTGGCTGGACATTGGGACAGCTTCCAAGTTTGGGCTATTATGAACTGTGCTGCTATGCATAGAGTTTTACATACATCTCTTTTATTTTGACTGTTGTATTTATTTTACAGTATCTTTTATTTGAGATACTTTACTCTTAACTTTATAGCCAACATAGTGCAGTGATATTCTATGACATGATTTCTGTCTTTCTAGGACTAGGATCTTGCATATTATATATTTTGTGTTTACCTTTTGTTGTTCTTGTTGTTGTTTGGTGTGTATAGACATGTACAAGGAGTTTGGTAGTGAAGCACTGACTTTTGATACAATAAGAGATTAATGGACTATCTTCACAATAGTTTCAATGCTCTAGAGTTTGTTATTCCAGAGTCTACACAGAAAGTTTGATTTAATTTTTGAAGAAACAGACCTTTCAATTCAGAGGTAATCATTGCTTAGTCAGAGTAACAGAGAGAAAGGACTAACATCCAGGTGCTTCTATTTTATAGTTTATCTTTATGAAGTTAGAATAGTAGGAATCTTGCAGACATTTAAAATACACTAACAGTGAATTTCCTTTGCTAGTAACTAGTAAACTTAAAGGCACTTCAATTCTTCTGTATCAAATCTAAAACACAAATTCTGTTCTTTTTTGACAGTAAAGAGATATGACCTCCATTAACATACGTTTTGCAGAAATCTCTTGATGTGTTTATCATAGGGACTATCTTTTGAAGAAAGTAGTTGGAAGGAGAAATCTGCTGGTTTTTAAGTTAGTGCAGAAAATTCTTAAGATTAATGAGGCTTTTTAAAAAATGCTACATAATCAAGTAAATGCTGATCACATTGCATAAGGGGAGAAATTACCAGTAATTTGACTTATTTATTGTATTTTTATTAGTGATTTACAAAATTACAAAATAGAGTTATAGTTCCACACTATTTCCACCACCAGAGAAAGTTCTGTGTCCTCATTCTCATCATTGGAAACTGCAGTGATTCTCCCAAGGTCACAGATGTGGGTTGACTATTATCTATCTGTCTGTCTGTCTGTCTGTCTGTCTGTCTGTCTGTCTGTCTGTATATGCCCATTTTTAAAAATATGGTCCTGCCTTCTCTTCCATTTTAAGTCACACCTACTCTTATTACTACTTCTGAATGCCTTTCCTTTTTTTCCTGTTCTTTCTCTGGGTCCTGATGGAACTGGGTTTTTGAGCCCACTAATCTCCCCCTACCATTTCTCCCCTCTAGGAGTATGAACCAAAATTCTTTTTGGGGTACAGAAGGTAAGAGTTCTGGCTTCTGTGATTGCTTCTCTGCTGGACATGGGCATTGGCAAGTTAACCCATACCCCCAACCTGTTTCTTTCTTTATTGGAGTAGGGCTCTGGAAAGGTGAGGTTCAGGGGCACATTGGTGATCTCCCCATGGAGATCAGGATGGAATCACAGTAGCACCTGCAACTTGCTGTCTGAAAGGTAGTAAGTTATGAGGCAAGACAAAATGTTTAATAAATAGGAACCAAGAAGTAGGAATACAGAGGCGAGTATAAGGATTTTAGGGTGGTAAGAAGCTAGGAAGTCTATTTTATTTTATTTTTTTAAACTTTATTTTCCCTTTTGTTGCCCTTGTTGTTTTATTTTTGTAGTTGTTGTTGTTACTGATGTCGTCATTGTTGGATAGGACAGAGAGAAATGGAGAGAGTAGGGGAAAACAGAGAAGGGGAGAGAAAGACACCAGCAGATCTGCTTCACGGCTTGGGAAGCGACACCCCTGCAGGTGGGGAGTCAGGGGCTCAAACCGGGATCCTTATACCAGTCCTTGTGCTTTGCGCCACGTGCGCTTAACCCATTTCACTACCACCCGACTCCCAGGAAGTCTATTTTAGGTATATTCCTTGGGGCCTGAGATTTTAGTGAGTTTTACCTGAGCTTGATAGTTACCATGAAGGGGGGAATTTGACTTAGTTTTTCTTATACTCATTTATATGACCCATATTTGAGGTCAACTCAGTTCATTATGCCCAGACTATTTACTAAGTAAAGAGTGTATTGAAATGACATAAGATATTGTAGTAAGAACATATTTACCACAGGAGATGAAACAATCATTTTATTAACTCAGTTTGAGTATACATTTTTGCGTGTTTCTTACACCCTCTATATTTACTATTTAATCCATCATAAAATTCCTTGTTAGAAACATGGTCCTTTTTTTCTTTTTTGTCACCCACCACTAGAGGTCACTTTAAGTCAAGGACCTTTTATCTTTTTCCTCATTTAGGGAATCCTCTTATTCTGTCTTAATTGAATAGCATTAGGGCTGAATTTTAAAGTTCATCATCAGAATTTGTAATTTATCACTGTTAATGGAAATGTATAGAGTTTCTTTTTTAACCTACTAAATTACTTTTATAGCAATGAAACAAAATCTTAACTATAGATTTAGTGATCCAGATTGCATGTCATTATTATTATTATTTTATAGTAGCATTGTTTTTGGACTTTTGACTATAGAAACATCTATTTAATTAGTTTTAGTGGTAACATTTCATTTGAAAGCTAATGAATTTTTCCTGCTTTGCATTGTTAGAATGATGCAGTGGTTTACAAATTCTCAATTGTCAGATGATCATAAACTAGTCTACATGCTGTTGTCTAGTTTGCTTATGAGAATCTACTTGTAAAAATTATTGGAAAAACTGCTCTTACTATTTAAGAATTATCAATAGTACTATTTAAACATGCTGATAATGCTTTAAAAGCTAGTATTGAAAACAAATTTAGGGAGTCAGGCAGTAGTGCAGTGAGTTAAGCGCATGTGGCATGAAGTGCAAGAACCAGCATAAGGATCCCGGTTCGTGCCCCCGGCACCTCACCTGTAGAGGGGGTTCGCTTCACAGGCCATGAAGCAGGTCTGCAGGTGTCTATTTTTCTCTCCCCCCTCTGTTTTTCCCTCCTCTCTCCATTTCTCTGACCTATCCAACAACAATAGCCATAACAACAACAACTGCAACAACGATAAAACAAGGACAACAAAAGGGGGAAAAATGGCCTCCAGGAGCAGTGGATTCGAGGTGCTGGCACCAAAACCCAGCAATAACCCTGGAGCAAAAAAAAAAAAAACAGAAAGAAAGAAAACTCATTTAATATCCTGCTACAAAGCCTTTTTACGCTTCAATCATGTTGCGTATAATTAAATATTGATCATCTGAAAAAATGGGAGTAATCCCAGTCCTCCTAACCTGACAGCATTGTTTCTTATGCTCAAGTTATCTATAAGTCTGCACATAGCATTCCATAAAATATAAGGCAATAGCTTATTGTTAGGCTGTAACTATAAAACTTCTAATACTGTTTCTTTTGATTTGGTAGCAATTCTTTATGTAGATGAAATTATCTTACCATTAGTACCATGATAAACCAATAAACTGTATAATGTTCAAAATAAGAATCTAGTCATTTTATTGGGTGAAATAAAATGTATATTGGGAGTAAATTAAAAAAATTATATTTTCCCTTTTGTTGCCTGTGTTATTTTTCATTGTTGTTGTAGTTATTGTTGTTGTTATTGATGTCGTTGTTAGATAGGACAGAAAGAAATGGAGAGAGGAGGGGAAGACAGAGGGGGAGAGAAAGATAGACACTTGCAGATCTGCTTCACTGCCTGTGAAGCGACTCCCCTGCAGGTGGAGAGCCGGGGGCTCTAACTGGAATCTTTACTCTGGTCCTTGCGCTTTGCACCACGTGCGCTTAATGCACTGTACTACCACCCGACTCCCGGGAGTAAATTTTTAAATCAACCTATATTTTAAAATATATTATTGGCACAAGGACTGGCATAAAGATCCCGGTTCGAGTCCCTGGCTCCCCACCTGCAAGGGAGTCGCTTCACAGATGGTGAAGCAGGTTTGCAGGTGTCTCTCTTTCTCTCTCCCTCTCTGTCTTCCCCTCCTCTCTCCATTTCTCTCTGTCCTATCCAACAACGACGACATCAATAACAACAATAATAAATACAACAACAATAAAAAGACAACAAGGGCAACAAAAGGGAAAATAAATAAATATTTATATATATATATTATTGGCTTAACATCAGTTTGCGAATTAATAAAATTTCAGAAAAAGTTTCATATACATTTATGCACACTATGTATTCCCCATACCCACCACCAAGATTATTGTATTACGTCCTTCCTTTTGATAACCACCATAGTTTCCTAGTCTAAGAGGTTATTGATATTTTTTTACTAAGTTTGTTTGTAAGTTATCTATATTCCTCATTTGAGTGACCTAATGGTATCAGCCATTAGGTCAATTCAAAAAACAAATATCACAATTGGCACAAGGCAGATTTCAGGAGTGTGTTGAGTTTCATTCTCGAGTCTCTCATGAATCTCAGTTCTGTTGATACACATTTTATTCATAAACACTCAGATGATAAATAATTTAAAAGTTGATGACTAGCCATCACTGATTTGAAAGCAACCTCTTGGCAGAAATTTAATCTTATTAAAATTTGCATAGGAAGAATAATATAAGATACAGTTCAAACTAATCCTCTAGAGAATTTCTAGCTGACTTAACTCTTGCTGGTGTTTGCAGTGTAGTCCAACAAGTTAATATATATCTGTTTCCCTGGCAGCTTTTAGTCTATGCCTGCATAAATGCAACATTGGTACAGTTTGGGATGCTCTATGAGTATATGTATTCAGTATACTGTACTCGAAATACTGTATATGTGTTGCCTCACATTTCAGTTTTACTGCTGTTCTCATATAAGTAACCTTGAAATGTAATAGAATTCTGGACACTGAATAATTTTTCTATTTTAATTGGACTATGAGAAATGATTAAGGTAAACAACAAGCCTTAGAGTTAACTTTGTAGACATTGCAGATAATATTTTAAAACTTAAAAATGTATTGTTTATTTATTATTGGATATGGATAGAGAAGTTAGGAGGGGAGGGAAAGAGAGATTGATTGATTGATTGATTGATTGATTGATTGATTCTCCTGCTGCCCTGCTTCGCCACTTGTGAAGCTTTACTCCTACAGGTGCGGACCAGAGGCTTGAACCTGGGTCCCTGTGCACTGTGATATGTGTACTTAACCAGGTGCGCCACCGCCTGGCCCCACAGATAACTTTTGAAACACTTTGGCCAACAAAATTTCTACTGTTATCCTGATTTTTTAAAGTGTATAAAAACCTGTTAGCACAATATAGTTCATAAATGAGTTAATGATTTCAGCATTCATGTTAGTTTTGAAAATTTAAAGTAATCAACTTTGTGGCCTAGACCTTCTTTTAAGCAGCTCTACAGGTCTGCTAGTGATGAAGTAGATCTTACTGTAGATGAAAGATCTGGCAACATATGTATATATATGATCTATGTTTCTCTTTTGTGAGTAGATGTCTCTATAGAAGCCATTAAGTTTTTTTTTCCTTGTAAAATTATATTAGAAGTTAAGATTGTTTTCCTGCACATAACCTTAGGTACTGAGTTTTTTTTTTTAATCAGAAATACAGAAAGATGAAATTCATATCCTATCTAGCTTTTTAACTACAATATATTAAATTTGTATCACATTATTTCTCCTCTTCTAATACAGAGATGTGCTCCTGCATCTATTCGCCTCATGGACAACCATCAGTTTCAGTTTGGTGAGTAAGGAGTGATAATTTCCAAATCTCCTCCTGGAATTCTTTGTCAGGAGAAGTGCTGAGTGTAGAGCTAGAAAGATGAATATCGTAGTAGCTGTCCTTGAGGAAGTTCTCAGTCAAAGGAAGTCATGCCTGTCTATAAAGAATGAGTACAGCAGAGCTGGGGCACTGGTACAGAAGACTGCACTGAAGAGCCGGGCTGCCAGTGAAGACGTATTTGATATTGTCTGATTTTGTTTGAGGTTTAGGGGTGGAAACATTTCTTAAAGGAGAGTAATGCTTAAGCTGAATCATAAAAGGTGAGTTAAATTATGCTCAAGCCGGCCTCTTCTACCAAACTGGAAAAAATAGCCTCCAGGAGCAGTGGATTCATAGTGCAGGCACCAAGCCTCAGCAATAACCTTGGAGGCAAAAAAAAAAAAAAGTTTTTTTTTTTTAGAGAAACATCTCTCTTAGGTTATATTGAAAGAAAAAAATAAATCCCCAAACAGACATCTTATTTGTGATTATTTGTATTAAATTGATCTCTACCTAATTTGCCTTTCATTTCTGCTTTTTTACTTTATTTAATTTATTAAATTGTATTTATTTATTTTGGATAGTAACAGAGAACTGGAGATGGGAGGGGAAAATAGAGTAGGAAAGAGAGAGACACACACCTACAACACTGCTTCACAACTCGTGAAGCTTTTGCCTACAGGTAGGGATTGAGTGCTTGGAACTCAGATCTTTCCGAACTGTAATGTGTCCACTTTACCAGATGCACCACCACCCTGTCGCCTACTTTGTTTAGTTACAGAATGGGTATCTCACTATTAGCTACTGCTGAAGATTTATATGACTTGGTCTTTATGTAACTTGGTTTCCTAGCATAGTAAAAATATACTAAGTATTACAGATACTTATCCTCACATTAAGAGATAGATGAAAATAGCAGGTGACAGTTTCTTTTCTTTCTTTTTTTAATTAATGAAAAGCTAGTTTCCAGTTTGTACTTTCTTTTTAATTGAGGAGTTGGTGGTTTACAGTACAGCTGTTGGCACATGGGTATAGTGTCTCATCTTTCCATGATAGGTACCTTGCAAAACACTCACTGTCCCACCTCCAGCCCCTTTAAATATAAATAAAACACCAAGCCTTACAGCATTTTTAACACTTACTAAGAAAATAAAAATGTACAATACAGTTGTTAACACGTGTACAAGTCTTAACCTCCCCGTGTTAGATATACAGAACGCTCATCACCAATTTACATTCTTCACCAAACTTTTGGAGCCTGGGTAGTGTCTCACCTGTTTGAGTACACATATCAGTTGCACAAGGACTCATGTTCAAGACCCTCCTGTCTCCACCTACAGGGTTGGAAGCTTCACAAACTGAACCAGAGCCGCAAGCATTTCTTTCTCCTTCTCTGTTTGCCTCTCCTCTCTCAACTTCCCTCTGTCTCTTTCCAAATTACATGAATAAATAAAAATATAAAAAATAAACTTATTTGTAGATAACTTTAGATTTGCTGGAGGCCTTAATGTTCTTTATAAAATCGTATATGAATGGTATGCTGCATTTTTCTGAATTGGGCTCATAATACTAAAGCCAGATGCATGCCTCTTATGTGTTAATAGTCACAGGAGTGGGATTTGCTATTCTGAAAACAGTAAAAGGCTTTCACTCAATTAAGCTCAATCCACAGGCAGAGATGCTAATGTAAGAAACAGACTCTGAGACAACATTTGTTCTGTTTTGGCAATTTTAAGTCTTGGAGTGTGATTAAGGGAACAATTTCTAGTTTTATGCCTAGAGTTCTGGGTGAATTAATAATTAATTATGAAATAACCTTGAGCTTGCCATTGATTCTAAAATAGTTGATAGTTCTGAATAGTTTCTGTATTAATTAGAGAAAAGCAAAACCATCCACCATAGGTACCAAATCACAAAATCAAATCAATGAAGTGATTTTTCTATGTATGAACCACACCACTGAAAGATACCCTAAACTGTGTAGTATTAATCACACATAGTAACTTGACTTGAAAATGAAAAATGTCTGCTAGGGACTTGTAAACCAGAAGTAGTTCAAATTTTTGAAAGAAGATGAAACTGTAGGGTGTGTGTTTGAGAGAGATTTTTAAACAAGCCATGAAAATGGTTACTTTTATGACACTAAAGTGAAAAGTTGGGTTTGCTAATTCATTTAAAATGTGAACTTTTTTTTTTTTAATTCTTAGGTCATGCTCTTAAACCTCAGGTTTCCTCTATTTTTACATCATTTTTGGATGGATTAAAAAAGTTTTATATTACCAAGGTAAGAATTTTGATAAAATGTTAAAGTTTGAAATATGTTTTTCTATGTTGTATTGTACATTTCTTTTTTTTTTAATTAATTTAGTTTATTCCCTTTTGTTGCCCTTGTTGTTTTATTGTTGTAGTTATTATTGTTGTTGTCATTGTTGGATAGGACAGAGAGAAATGGAGAGAGGAGGGGAAGACAGAGAGGAGGAGAGAAAGATAGACACCTGCAGACCTGCTTCACCGCCTGTGAAGCGACTCCCCTGCAGGTGGGAGCCGGGGTTCGAACCGGGATCCTTATGCTGGTCCTTGTGCTTTGCGCCACCTGCACTTAACCCGCTGCGCTACAGCCCGACTCCCTGTATTGTACATTTCACAGTTGCTATTTTTTTATTTTGGGATAAATGTTAAGCAAATCAGTTGTGTATTCAGTTTCAGAAATCTTAAATTGTTTTTCAGATTTGATGTTCTTAAAGGTAACAAAACTGCATTGAACAGTCTTGTGCATATAAATTTTATACGTTGAAATTTTTCCTTTAAAAGTAGCTAACAAGAAGTGAAATGGAGTATAAATATTTTTAAAGTTTTGATTGCAGAATTTCTCCCCAGAGGACTATGCTAGTTTGTTACCAGTAGCAGTAAAATGCTGTTTTTCTTTTCTTTTTCTTTTTTTTAATATATATTTTTATATTACAGAATTAGATGTCGACAGGGGTTTGAGTCCACACCACTGTTTTTCTTTCTTGCATTCTTGCCATTGCACTAGAGATTTCAGTTTTGTCATGTGCCTGCACCACAAATCCACTGCTCTTGGAGGCTTTTTTTTTCTCTCTTGCTGCCCTTATTGTTTCATTGTTGTTGATGTCCTAGTTGTTGGATAGAACAGAGAGAAATGGAGAGAGGAAGGAAAGACAGAGAGGGGGAGAGAAAGACACCTGCAGACCTGCTTCACCACTTGTGAAACGACTCCCCTGCAGGTGGGGAGCCGAGCTTTGAACCGGGATTCTTTGCTGGGTCAGTGTGCTTTGCGCCACGTGCGCTTAATCCGTAGCATTACCGCCCAACCCCCCTGGGGGCTATTTTTTTCCCTTTTGTTGCCTTTGTTGTTTTATCGTTGTGGTTATTAGAGTTGTTGTTATTGATGTCATTGTTGTTAGGACTGAGAAATGGAGAGAGGAGAGGAAGACAGGGGGAGAGAAAGACACTTGTAGACCTGCTTCACTGCCTGTGAAGTGACCCCCCCCCCCCCCCCCCCCCGTAGGTGGGGAGCCTGGGGCTCGAACTGGGATCCTTATGCTGGTCCTTGCGCTTTGCGCCATGTGCACTTAACTCGCTGCTCTGCCGCTTGACCCCCTTTATTTTTTATTCTTTGTGGTTTGATGTAGCCTTTGACCAGAGGGCCCCTTTGTCATAAATGTTGTAATTTTTCCACTTGGGTAACTCCCTTTTGATTGAGATTTTGTGTTTGTACATGCATCAAAATCTTAATTTTATATGATTATTTAATTACTCCTAAACTTGCCTTTCTGTAGGTTTGCCTTTCAACCATTTTCTCCTCGTTATTGCTTTACTGTTAACTGGAAATTTTATCTTTATTGCTATTTGAATTTACTTCAGTTTTGTGAAGTGAGATATGATCTAAGTTCATCTTCACCTCCTAACCAGTTGTGACAACACATTAACTAATCCCTGCTTCTCTTACAATGATTTACGATGGTCAGGGCATTTTCTAATATACTTACCCAATAATTACACTCCATGTAATGTGTCTTATTTTTAATGAGGTTTTATACTTGAGAAAGTTAGTTGCTGTAAGTCCATTTCCCCTCATTTTCCCCCCAGAATCTTCCTTGTTAATATAATTACCTACTTGTTCTTTATTCTAGAAAATTTTAAGAAAACTTCTTCATTGGGGGCCGGGTGGTGGCGCACCTGGTTGAGTGTACATGTTACAGTGCACAAGGACCCAGGTTCAAGCCCCCGGTCCCCATCTGCAGAGGGAAAGCTTTGCGAGTGCTGAAGCAGGGCTGCAGGTGTCTCACTGTTTCTCTCCCTCTCCATCACCCCCTTCCCTCTCAATTTCTGGCTGTCTCTATCCAATAAATAAATAAAGATAATTTAAAAAAAAAAAAGAAAACTTCTTCATTAAGTAGGAAGAACATCAGGTTTTTTTTAATATGACAATTAGAATTAAGCAGTGTATTAAGTTTGAGCAATAGTTGATATTTATAATACTTAGATTATGAATTCAGGAACACATTTTTCTCATCTTTTAAACATGTTTTCCTAATGATGTTATATATTTTCTTCTAAGATTATTCTCACAAATTTTATATTTTCATTTTATATAATTATATATATATATTTTTTATATATAAAAATTTCATTTTATATAATTTTATATATATCTCCTGAGAAATTATTATCTAACAAATAGTTTTTGTTATGCAAAGATGCTGTTGGTGTCACATTTCCCCTAGCATCCAACTACTTTATTGCATTCTATCATTTTTTTTTTTTAAACCTCCAGGGTTATTGCTGGGGCTCGGTGCCTGCACTACGAATCCACTGCTCCTGGAGGCCATTTTCCCCGCTTTGTTGCCATTGTTGTTAGCATTGCTGTTGTTGTAACAGGACAGAGAGAAATTGAGAGAGGAGGGGAGACTGAGAAGCGGGAGAGCAACCTTTCTGCAGGTGGGGAGCCCCGGGGCCTTGAACCGGGATCCTCCTGCCGGCCCTTGCGCTTTGCGCCATGGGCGCTTAACCCACTGCACTACAGCCCGACCCCCCCACATTCTATCATTTTGATTGCATTATTTGATTCATTATAAATTATAATTTTATTATCTTTTTTTATTTTTAAAAATATTTATTCCCTTTGTTGCCATTGTTTTATTGTTGTAATTATTATTGTTATCGCTGTTGGATAGGACAGAGAGAAATGGAGAGAGGAGGGGAAGACAGAGAGGGGGAGAGAAAGATAGACACACCTGCAGACTTGCTTCATGGCTTGTGAAGCGACGCCCCTGCAGGTGGGGAGCCGGGCCCTCCAACCAGGATCCTTATACAGGTCCTTGTACTTTGCTTTGCACCACGTGCATTTAACCTGCTGCGCTACCGCCTGATTCCCATAAATTGTAATTCTTACAATTCATTTGCTTCATTTGCAGATCAGGATGTCATTATGATTAGAACCATGATATACTTTGAAATGAAGTATTTTTCTGTAGTTGTTATAATATTTTAGTGGCCCAGACAGGATATGGGTTCTTTTTGATTGACATATAAAATTTCAAAGTTCAGTTTTTTAGGAGTTTTGGTGTGTTTGAGGCCAGATCGGAAAGAAAGGAAGAAGGAAAGAAAGAAAGAAAGAGAGAAAGAAAGATGTGTTATATCTTACTGTATTGAAGAATAAGACCTGTAACACTTTTTTTTCCCCACAGTTTAAAGGATTTGATCCAAATCAGTTAAGTGTTGCTACGTTACTATTTGAGGGGGACCGTGAGAAGGTTCTTCAACATGAAAAACAAGTTTATGACATTGCTGCAAAATTTGGGTATGTTTTCAAGTTCATAATGTTTAAATTCTGACACCTCTAAGCACTTTTTTATATGCCTTTAAAATTTTTTAGTATTGCCGGTATTAGAATTTTAGTAATGATAATCAACTTAAAATGTGCCGATCTATTTCCCAAATTCATAGAAATTAAATTGGTATGTTGCTCTTGTCTGGCCACATGTAATTGTGTGTGTGTGTGTTTGTGTGTTAAATATTTTGTTACATTTTTACATCAGTGCTAATTTTATAATGTTTTATTTGTTGTGTTGGAATGAAATAAAAATTTATAGTCAAGTATCTGTACAAAATATACTACTAGTATTTTTTCAAGTCACTTGTGGAAATAATTCTTTAATAGTTATTGTTATATGAGTACCATTTTTACTTCTCTGTGATAGATGTCTAATTCCCATTCCCACTGCCAATTTAAGTCTTCCTAAACCATTGTGCACTGTGTCCCCAACATCCTCTCAGCCCTCCCTGCTATTATTGTGTTGTTGAAAGGAAATTGTGTTCAATCAAAATTATTTGATAAATTATCTATACTCCACCCCCTGTCACATTATTTTGTGCTGGTATAAAGAAACAAAGCATTTCACATCTATAACCAACTGAATAATGACTGGGTGGGTTCTGTCTGTCTGCTTGATGGATTATAAAAATGATTGATGAGAACTACAGTGAAAATGCCATTTATCAGGTCTACATTTTCCCTTTCCAAGAATATAAACTAATAGCTCTCAGAAATGAGTTTCTTAGTGCTTAAATGTTTTTCAGAGCTTAAAGCCTTATGAAAATGATGCTTAATCTGAGTTCTTTGTCAACATTTACTTTCAGCCTTTTTTAAAACTGTTATCTGTATGAACATTGTGTGTGTGTGTGTGTGTGTGTGTGTGTGTGTGATTTAACCATGTCATACAAAATTATAAGACTTGAGTAGTGTTTTCATACCCTTACACAGTACACATGAGCCACCACACTATTCAACATTCTATTTCCTCCCCAACTACTGTAGTTCTCTTGAAGTCCAAAAGACTTCAAGAGAACTTGCTTTTTTTTTTCTTTTCTCTTCTTTTCTTTTCTTTTCTTTTCTCTTCTTTTCTCTTCTTTTCTTTTCTTTTCTTTTCTCTTCTTACAAGTTCTATTCATGAACAAATGAATATTTAATTAGGAGCTATATGTCTCAAAATGCCCCTCTTCTATATGACTTTGTCATTTACAATGATTCACTCATTTTAGAATTTTTCTGAACAAAATGTTATAGTCATTTTAAAGTAAGATAGTCTTGGATTGGGAGTCGGGTGGTAGCACAGCGGGTTAAGCACACGTGGTGCAAAGCGGGAGGACCGGCTTAAGCATCCCGGTTCAATCCCCCGGCTCCCTACCTGCTGGGGAGTCGCTTCACAGGCGGTAAAACAGGTCTGCAGGTGTCTGTCTTTCTCTCCCCCTCTCTGTTTTCCCCTCCTCTCTCCGTCTCTCTCTGTCCTATCCAACAACGACGATAACAATAACAGCTACAACAATAAAACAACAAGGGCAACAAAAGGTAATAAATAAATAAATATTTAAAAAGAGAGTCTTGGATGAACTTTTTTAGTATATTTTTGTATCACTTTTGAGTATTGAAAGTAATCAGTTTTTTACATATTCTGAAATTGGTAGATTTTAATTTAATTTTTCTTGTTTCATGGTGAAATTTGTTTATATTTCACTTTTCTCTTCCACAGTACATTTTTGCAGTAATTTTTAAAATAAACTAAGAATTGTTATTCATTTAATGACCATTGACAGAAATTTCATGTCATCTCAATATTTATTGAGATGTTTATTTCCCTTTCCATATGAAATGTCTGTGTCTGCCTGTTATCTGAAATACATAAATCATTTAATTTTAAAACTTTTCTTAAATGCCTGTTAGTCAGAAACCAATAGTTAAGGATCTTCAAATTAAAGGTTTTTATATCTGCTATAGCCTTAAATGTTAACAGACTGAATTTTAAAATTGTTTCTTTAATTTTTTTTTTTTTGGAACTTGTAGGGGAAATACTTTAATATTTGAATCTTACTTTATACAAGCTTTAGTTTGAATTTGGTTGCATATTTTGTGAAAGTGTTAGTGAAGCTCAATACTTTCCTTTTCACTGGTATCTTTTGTTCTTTTTTTTATTTATGTCTAACTACAATAACAACTTTTAAACAATATCTTTTTGTTTGTGATTACTTGTGGGTTACAAGTAAGATTGCAAGGCATAGACCCACCCACACTGACCTACCACCAAAGTTCAGTGTCCCCACCCTCCTGCCTCCCAAAGACAGCCACCATATTTTTCACAAAGTCATAGAAACTATTTTATTCTAAACTGCGTCTCTTAATCTTTAGGTATTTTGCCAATCTTATTTCATTTGAACTACCAGCTGTCATGAATTCTCCTCACATAATGCCAATTTTGTTTTACTCATGCAGCATGATTCACTTGTTATTTATTCATATGAGAGGAGGAGGAGGCAGGAGAGAAAGTGAGAGAAGGGGGATAGAGAGAGAAAAGGGGAGAGGAGAGAGAAAGCAAAGCACCACTCCCCTTGGGAACATGCAAGTCTACTGCTGACCTTCCTACTCAGCCCACTCCCATCCACTCCTATTTGCAACTTAACAAGAGTGAATCTTCCCTAAGATGTATCCAGATCTATTTAGATGTGAAAAGCATACAATTTGCTTATACTAACGAACATTTGTTTCAAATTAGTCTTTAAAATAGTATGTATTTGGGAATCGGGCGGTAGCGCCTGTGGCGTGGCATAAGGATCCCGGTTCCAGCCCCCGGCTCTCCACCTGCAGGGGAGTCGCTTCACAGGTGGTGACGCTGGTCTGCAGGTGTCTATCTTTCTTTCTTTCTCTCCCCCTCTCTGTCTTCCCCTTCTCTCTCCATTTCTCTCTGTCCTATCCAACAACAACATCAATAACAACAATAAAACAAGGGCAACAAAAAGAATAAATACATAAATAAATATTTTTTAAAATAGTATGTATTTGTGAGATATGTACTTAAAGCAAGGGTAAAAAAACAGGATTTGGCTGGGCCTCTCCCTTAATAGCTATAATTATCTCTTAGCTATAATTAGTATCATAATGGACTCTCACCTTGACTCCCTTCATGAAGATACAGAAATTTTTTTTTTCCTTCAGGATTATTGCTAGGGCTTGGTGGCAGCACTGCGAATCCACTGCTCAAATGGAGGCCATTTTGTTGCCATTGGTTTTGCCCTTGTGGTTGTTATTGTTATTGTTGTTATAGCTGTCATTGTTGTTGGATAGGACAGAGAGAAATCAAGAGAGGAGGGAAGGCAGAGAGGGGGAGAGAAAGACAGACACCTGCAGACCTGCTTCAACGCTTGTGAAGCAACCCCCCAGTGCAAACATCTTCTAGTTTGAATAACCCAGACTGCCATTAAGGGTGATAACTTAAGACTATTTTAATTTTTTCATACTTGGAAATAGCTTTGTATGATTTCTAGCTGAGCTGATTTTCTCCCAGTTCTTTCTAGCTCCATGTTCTAATTGTTGGGAGAGTGAAGAATTTTTTATTATTTGAGATGCTATTCTTCCAACACTCACTTCTTAGTCATTTTATCTTTTGCATAACTAGATAAGAGAAGTGCATCCACTAAATTTCTGTTGAATTTTTTTAGATTATTTATACATTTTATCCTTTTAAATTTTTTTATTATCTCTGTTTTTTTATTGGATAGAGACAGCCAGAAGTCAAGAGGAAGTAGGAGACAGAGAGGGAGAGAGAGAGAGAGAGAGACCGACTGACCTGCAGCCCTGCTTCACCACTTGCAAATTTTTCCCCTACAGGTGGGAACCAGGGGCAACTGGGTCCTTGAACGTTGTAACGTGCTCTCAACCAGGTGCGCCACCACCTGGCCCCATACATTTTATCTTGAAGTAAAGATTATTAATCTATGTTTTACTTTTTGTTCCTTTGTTTTGTCTTCTGTTCTCACCCCTAGGTACTTTAAAGTGGTTGTTTTTAATGTATTCCCAGCAGCTAGGACATTTTTATGTGTTTTTTTAAATTTTTTTATTAGTGGTTTAATACTGATTTACAAAATTATAAGGTAACAAAGGTTATAATGCCACGCCTTCCCCACCAGCAGAGCTCTGTGTTCCCATTCCCTCCATTGGAAACTGCAGTGGTTCTCCCAAGATCATAGATACAGGCTGACTTATTTCTATAACTGTATTTCTATATATATTTGACCTTTTTTTTTTTTTTCCTATGGCTCTGCCTTCTCTTTCTTTCTGGGTCACATCTACTACTTCTGAGTGTCTTGTTTTTATTTAAAAAAATTATTTTATCCTCTTCTCTCTCTCAAGTCCTAATGAAATTGGAGTTCAGAGCCTTCTGGCCATCTTCCCTAACACTTCCCTGTACTCTGGGAGGAGCGTACATTGTTATGCGTCGACCATCTCATCTCCATGCCTTCTACTTGTCTGCTAGCTCTGTTAAATACCGTTGAGCATCCATGCTCCAACAGAATGTAGCAGCTAACTGTCAAGAAATCACACTTAGAAGATTATTTATCTGTGTTTATTAGTAATGTAGTTGAACTAATTTTAACAATGAAACGAAATAAACACAACTTGGCAGCAATCTCAACAGATGCATTTACATTTACCATAGAACTTAAGATAATATGTTATCATTATTTTTAAAGCATTTGCTTAGATTGTTTAACATGATTCAACATGAAAGTGATTAGGTTTACAAGATTGTCTCTTACTCTGTTTCATTTGTCTTCCCAGTCTTTCCTCATGAAATAGCTTTACATTTTTTAAAAGAATTTTGTTAATTGCTGTTTGAACTTTGTGGCTGGGAGAAGTAGAGGATAGACATTGCTGCTTTAACACAAAATCTTAAGTGTAGTTATTTGGAGTGCCTGCAAAAGTAGTTGGTTAGAAACATTAAATTTCTTTTTATATTTTATTTATAAAATGGAAGTATTGACAAGACCATAGAATAAGAGGGGTACAATTCCACACAGTTCCCACCACCAGAACTCCCTATACCATCCCCTCCCTTGATAGCTTTCCTATTCTGTATTCCCTCTGGGAGTATGGACCCAGGGTCATTATGGGGTGCAGAAGGTAGAAGGTCTGGCTTCTGTAATTGCTTCCCCACTGAACATGGGCATTAGCAGGTCGACCTATACTCTTAGCCTGCCTCTCTCTTTCCCTAGTGGGGCAGGGGCTTGCGGGGGGGGGGGTGTGCTCCAGGACACAAGGTGGGGTTGTCTGCCCTGGGAAGTCAGGTTGGCATCATGGTAGCATCTGGAACCTGGTGGCTGAAAATAGTTAAGATGTAAAACAGAACAAATTATAGAAACATTAAAATTTCTATCCCCTACTACTGTCTATATATATTGTTTTTTAAAGATATTTCTGACTAGAAGAACATAGACAGCTTTAAAAAGAAAAGGAGGTGAGCACTACTTATGGTGGTGCAGGGGATTGAACCTGGGACTTTGGAGCCTCAGGCATGAGAGTCTCTTAGCAACCATTATGCTATCTACCCCTGCCTGAGATCTGCATTCTTCTGTTATGTTTCAGCCCAATTTTCCCAGCACCATTTATTGAAGAGACTCTGTTTACTCCATTTAATGTTTTGCCCTCCACCCTTGTCAAAAACTAGATGTCTGTAGGTGTGGGGGCTTATTTTTGAAGCTCTCAGTTCTATTTCACTGTTCTGCGATTCTACTTTTGTTCTAGTACCAAATTGCAGGTTTGATTACAGTAGCTCTCTAATATAGTTGGGGTCTGGAAGCATGATGCTTCCATTCTTGTTTGTTTTCTTCAAGATTGTCTTTTTCAGTAAAGTATATCTCATGTGTGAACGGTTAATCGGAGGTTCTGTAAATTCTCGGGTGTGTCTTGGGAGGTTTTGTTCACTTGGCTATACATCTAAATTCTCTGCATTTTTTAAGCAAGTGCCGTCTTTAGGCTACTGGTTTTTACTAGAGAGCTGCTAAGCTCTGGCTTGCTGGTGGTGCTAGGGGTTGAAACTGACTTTTGGAGCCTCGGGCATGAAAGTCTTTTTGCAAACCACTATACTGTTTCTCCATTTAAGGGCTGTCGATTCAGTATTTCACTAGAGATGACAAGCATTTAGAATTACAGGAAAAAATTGTGTTTATTTGTATGTTCAAGTTTTCCAACCCTACATTTTGTGAGAAATTTTACTAGTCATGTTAACTTTAAAAGTATGGCATACTTGTTAATAGGAAAGTATTCTCTCTCGTTCTTTATTAGGGGGTTAAGGATCTATGGCACAGTTGTTGACACATTGTACAGTTTCTCATGTCTTCGTAGTAGGCTTCTGCAGAATACCCTCCCTTCCCCCCAGTTTAGAGGCCCTTGTCCATCAGCATGCCCCAAGGTCATCTTTATGCCTCCCTCCCGCCCTCTCCTCCTCCAGAGTCTTCTGTTCTGGTGCATTACACCCATCCAATCCAAGTTGATACGTAAGCATTCTTTTGAAAATTGTTTATGTTGTTTGACTTGGGCACACCTGCTGTTGTAACAATGGACTGGCGTACATTGTTTTTGTAGAGTAATATCCTTCAGATATGTGGTGGCTTTTCAAGCATTCATGGCCTGGGCAGTTTCATGAATCTTCTTAAAAGGAACACAAAGATATGAATTTCATGATTTACATTGATTTGTAGGGTTTTCTTGGGTCAAATGAAAAGTAAAATCATTTTTAGAGATCACCCAAGGCCATGTCTGGAAAGAGTTTAGGTATTTTTGTCCTAAGCACTTGCCAGAGGAGTTTTCTGATGAATTTCCCTTTTGCTTTAGGACTAACTGTTTGATTCTATGCCCCCAGTTCCAAATTCATATACATGCAACCCAGAATTTTCCTTCTTTCTTAGTTGCCAGATCTGTTTTTATCGCTTTGGCTCATTAACATTCTAGTAATACAACTTAATTCATTTTATTCTATTTAGTCCTTAAGTAGTTCCAGACTAGAATAACTCTTGTTAAGTCCTTGCCACTCTTCCTGGGTAATAATAACTCATGAATATCCACCTACAAGTTAGGAAACTTGAGTTAGCCCATATTTTCTAACTGAACATTATCTTGCAGCATTTGAATAGGACAAGGGTATATATGCATTGTATTATATGTTTATTACAACAAAGCAAAGCTTTAGGAGAAGAAAAGATTTAATTATAAGATGTTAACTAAAGTCCTAAAAGAAATGGTTCTTCCAGAAGAAGATGCGTAAAGTTAGCAAGCCTGACTCTTCAGTGAACCTTCTGAGACAGAAAAGGTGCAATTAGGGCGCTCACTCCAGGCGACTCGCAGAAACTCACAAGAAAAATTTTGTTTGCTTTATTTTCTAGTTGGTACTTTTAGAGTTTGGGTTAAGTTTAGTTTGCTTAACAAAGACTAACATTTAATCTTCTCTGCCTTAAATAGAAAAAAAAATGCAAAATTAGAACTTTTTACTGAAGGAAGTAGAAGTCAGTTATCATCCATAGTCTTTTAAGAGTGACTTTCACAGCCTGTAATACTTGGGATAAATTATGTATTATAAGAGATTAATTCTAAAACGACATCAAGTAAAATTTCTGTAGATAAAACTTTCCAATTGAAATTGATATTTCATGGTTTCATAGCACTAAGACTGTACCTATTGACTCTGTATTTTTATATGCTGCTTCATAGTCTGTAGCATCTCTGTGAAGCTTTTTTTTTTTTTTGTCTCTAAGTCAAAAGCTCCATAAAACTTCTAAACACCCTACTTAATTTTCTAGATTCTATGCATTCAAGTATTTCAGAAACTTCAGGTTTGGCAGATATCTTTTTATATGAACAGGTCTAAAATAATATGTGAATATAATAGCTATAAAATAAGAGTATATTAAATATCTTGTTATTCTTGTAAAAAGTATGAAATCTTATTTCTCATGGCTGGTTCTGTTTTTGTTTTTATAATATGGTTATAGAAGAACAATTGAGTTCACATTAAGTTAGTTTTATTCGATTCGTGGATGAAAATTTGAAATTAATCACCAAACTGAAATATGAGAAGTGTTTTCAAGTTTTTGTTATCCAAGCTTATTCTACTGACAACTTCTGATGTATTTATCATGAGATTAAAACTAAATTGAGGTGCACGTCATACACTAATCTATTAAACAGTTATTTTGAAGTGCCCTATCAGTCTGATCAGTCTTACAAATTTTGAATAGTTCTTTTGAACTATACTAATAGATTGTCTTTTGCTTACAGTGGATTGGCAGCTGGAGAAGACAATGGACAGAGAGGTTATTTACTGACCTATGTCATTGCATACATTCGAGTAAGTATCTGGTGTTTCCTTTGCTGGTCTATGTTGCAAACTTTTTTTTTTTTACTGTGAGTGAATAAAAATATTAAATTTCAATCTACTGTAATTTAAAACATCATTTTACATGAACTCAGGATTAGCTTTAAATCTCCAGAAGCTAATGTTACTACTACACGTGCTTCTAAGGAAATTAAAGGTTATTTAATCTATTTCTAAATGTATGTTCTTTTAGAAAAAGTTGATTTTAAGAAGGTAAGGTCTACTTTCTCTAATCCTTTAATCTTGGCCCTTTTGTTCTAATGACCAATAGTATTTGTTAAATTAATATTTAAGACACCAAGAGTCTTTTCGGCTAGTGTTCTCTGCCAGAACAATGACTGTTCAAGGACAGAGACTCCACTTGTGGATATTGAGTTCCTCTCATCTACCAGGCGCTCTCTCTGCTGCCAAGGGTGCAGGGGAAAACAAGACAGACAGGCTTCTTGTCCTCCCAGATGTTGTTTCACTCTCCAGGCTGTTTTCTAGTGTCCTCATCAGGTAGAGAGTAAAAAGCTGTGTTGGTTAAGTTAGAAACATGTAATGCGGACAGCATTTATATGATACTAATAACAATGAACATGAAATGCTGACAATATTGTGGATTCTTGTGCATCTGTAATGATTTCTTGATTTGTTTGTATGTGTATGTCTTAACAGGACTTGGGATTAGAATATTATGTACTAGGAGAATCTTTTGAGACTTCTGCTCCTTGGGACAGGTAAAATATAACAAATGCCTGGTATTACTAAAATATGCTAGAGTAATATATTTTTGACAATACATAGACTTTTTAAATCTTATAAACATTTATAGAAGGCAATCCCTTTTATTTTAAATACATTTGCAGAATATCATATTTGCAAGGCTCTTTTTACTTGTTTGAGATAGGGTTTTCCATATCTGATATGGACAAGTGATATTAATTTTGTTGAGCATTAAAATCATAAGGTATGTTTAATTAGCTTTGATTTAAATTGCTTAATAGGCTTCTCTAAAAAGCCCCCCAACTTTATTAAATTGATTAATTTCTTTTCATAATATCTCTCTCTATTCTCTAAACTCCTCCCTCCCTTTTTTCATCCTCCCTCCCTCCCTCCCTTCCTTTCTTCCTTCCTTTCTCCTGAGCTTCACCACAGCAAGCTGACTTTTTTTTTCTTCTCCAGATAGAAAGGGTGAGACAGAGAGGTGAGGCGCTTCCTTCAGTTCTGTGGTGGCTGGACTCATATCTGAGCCACACACATGGCAAAGCAGTGCACTATCCAAGTGAGCTATTTTGTTGTCCTGGTAATGTATCTCTTAGTTCTAGCAATTTGTGATATACTAAGCAACATTTAACTTGAATTTACGTATGAATGAAATCCAGTCTAAGAAATTATGTATAATTTCTGAATTACACATGCAGTTGTTTAATTAATACCATAAACTGATTAGGAAATGGGAAGTGATTTTATTTAAAATAAAATTGTGAGTTAATTCATTTTAGTAATGTATATAAAAAAATTCTAGTGTTTCTCTAGTTTGTCTTACAATTTCACTTTATAAAATTAACAAGAAATTTTAAATTTGTATTAAAGCTTAGGAGATAATTCCCATAAATCACCGTTCCCATAAATCACCGTATAGATGTTATCAATATGTTTGTTCCTTCCAGGCTTTTTCTTCATTTGCCCCAGGAAATGTTTAACTTTTCTGTACTATCTTCATCCACTGTGGGTTATGATCTTTGGTATATTTGTACTGATAGAGGAAAAACAAAGTGTTAACATGAAACATCTCAACCTTTAAGGGGTGGTCATACAATCAAGAACTAGCTAGAGGCAAGGAGATGGCTCGCTTAGTAAGCACACACGTTACCACGTTCGAGGATGGGGTTTGAGCCCCCAACCACTACATGGGGATGCCGTGAAGAGGTGAACCATGATAGGCAGTGGAGTGGTGCAGTGGTGTCTCTCCACTATCTCCCTCTCCCTCTCTGTCTCTTTCTATGTCTAGAAAAAAGATTCTGTTAGGAATGATAGAATTGTCCGACACAAAACCGTGTCGTGTCAGTCTGTGCTCACAGTTCATAGTCACAGCTGGGAACATTCTAGGCTGCATTCATTTCAATATCAGTTTTCCTTGAATGGCTGAGTAGGGTGATTCAACCTCCCTTCAGAGAATGGGGCAGTCCTTACCATTGCTAGTTCATAGTGAGGGTACGGTCCTGAAGAAGCCCACCTGAAGATTTATACTAATGCTCGTGATAGTGGAGAGAGGGATCTGTAGAGGTCTAGGCCCATTGAATCTATGGGGGAATCCAAGGACTCCCTAACTAGGGCCCCAGGTGATAAGGTGGCCTGGCAGTGACCAAAAAAGTCATCATTAAGTGAGCCAGTCTCTTGCCCATTTCCAGCTTTTGTAGTCCTTTCTTTACCTGACAAGCTTGGGCTTTCTCCCAGTTATGGAAATACTGAGCATCATTTGTTGTTGCCAAGCCAGTACTAGGTTTATGGGGTCTGGCCTCAAGTTAGGGAGAAAGTACACCTAGGCTTTTAGTGGGATCTAAGTTACCTGTGAGTTTTACTGCATTTACTTGTTTGATTTCTCTTATAAAGGTTGTTACAGAGGCAATAATTGTCCGTTAGTGATAAATATTTTTTCCAGCATATCTATTGGCCAACTGTATATAGTGTTTCTTCTAAAGATTTAAAAGGGGTGACAGTAAGGCTTATTTTGTCAAAGGAGATTAAAAGCCATATGTTACTTTTTTGTGTATATGTAGCTAGTTGAGTAGATAGTATTGAGGGAAGTGAAGTCAGGCTAGGAGAGGAGGATGCCTAAGCTGTTAGCGAGCATAAATCAAACCACCATCCACTGCAAGGAAGCAAAGATGTTTATTGACGAATTGCAATCCGGGCCGAGATGGAGACTGGCCGCAGTCTACCAAGCTCGACCCCGAACAGGGCTCAAACCATACAATTTATAGGAATTCAGACTACATTCAGGGAGGGGGGGGAGCACATCACCTTGTCAACCTACATCCAATAACAGGCTATAGCAAACACAAGATCCAATCATTTCAAACTTAGCAAAAGCATGATCCATTCAAATCAAAGCGTGGGCTAGTTTCAAATATAGTAAGATCACACACCCAATAGAATTCAACCAGGCAGGGTCGCCACATCCTCCTGCCATCGGCTATAACCACCCATCTGGTAGACAGCACACCACAAAGTCTGTGCAAAGGTCCTGATAAGGCTTGTCCCCAGGCAGGGTCCTTCGAACAATGGGTGGCCTTCACTGATTAGGTCCTGTTTATTCAAGGGGGAAGGGGCAAGGAATTTTCCACCTCATACTACAAGCAACTCATACTAAAAGCACTTAACAAACAACTGCATAAAAAGGGAATTTCAAGGCTACTTTTACATAAGCCTAAGTAATAAAGGTTTGATTAGAGGGAGTCGGGCGGTAGCGCAGTGGGTTAAGCACACGTGGCGCAAAGTGTAAGGACTAGCTTAAGGATCCTGGTTTGAGCCTCTGGCTCCCCACCTGCAGGGGAGTCGCTTCACAGGTGGTGAAGCAGTTCTGCAGGTGTCTGTCTTTCTCTCCCTCTCTCTGTCTTCCCCTCTTCTCTCCATTTCTCACTGTCCTATCCAACAACAATAATAACTATAACAACAATAAAACAACAAGGGCAACAAAAGGGAATAAATAAATAGATATTAAAGGAAAAAATGATTTGATTAGAAAGTTTATGGTGCATTCTTTTGGCCTTTTTTTTCTTTCTTAATTTTTTTCAACTCCAGAGTTATCATTGGGGCTCAATGCCAGCACTACGAATCCACTACTCCTGGAGACCATTTTTTCCATTTAAAAAAAAATTTTTTTATTGGGGGATCTATGTTTTACATTTGACAGTAAATACAATAGTTTGTACATGCATAACATTTTTTCAGTTAATTTTTTTAATGGAATAGGACAGAGAGAAATTGAGAGGGATGGAGAAGATATATATATGTGTGTATATATATATATATATAGAGAGAGAGAGAGAGAGAGAGAGAGAGAGAGAGAAAGACTCCTGCAGACCTGCTTCATTGCTTGTGAAGCAGTGCCCCTGAGGTGGAGAGCTGGGGACTCGAATCCTGGATCCTTGTGTGGGTCCTTGCTCTTTCAGCCTTTCTGCTAGATTGCTGAACAAATAGATCTAAATCTAATCAGAGAAATCTATTGCTTTTACTTTGAAGAACTTTTACTTTGAAGTATATAGTTGCCTTTTTTAAAAAGGTTTGAAAAAATAGTTTTTGTCAGGCTAGCGATGCGAGGGAGAGAGATGACCCTGGAACCAAGCTCATGGCAGCAAGGCAATTCAAATCTTTATTCATCTGAGCGTCCCAGAGTCAGTGGTAGCACACCTGGTTAAGCCACGTGGCGCAAACCGCAATGGCCTGAGTCAGCCTCTCGGTCTGCACCCCCATGCTCCTCCAGCTCAGACATGGAAGAGACAAGACCGAAACGGAAGTGGCTTGGCAATACCGTACATGGTTAGGAAAGGGGCAGAGAAGGGCAAAAGAGGCCAGGAATGGTATGAACCTCCCCAGCAACTGTTGCTAGGGGTTCAACTGGTAGGATTAGCAATACCCTGCAGGGAATTAGGAAGGAGACCTTTAGTCATTCCTAAAACAAAGCAGAAGATTGATATGTAGATAATAAAAGGAATGCAGGCTTAATGTTTTAAGGAATGCCGGCTCCGGCTCCCAGAGGCTGGAAGATGCAGGATGTTTTGTGAGGCAGGGAAGGCTTATATGGCCGGAGACCTTTTGAGGTTCCTGTGTCACCCCTTTTGCTCAACCCCTCCATAGAGAGAGAGAGAGACTACCAGGATGGACTCACCTCTCAGGTCTAACCCTGCCAGGCTCCACCACATCCCCACAACCTCCTAAGTGTGTGAAACAGCCTTTAGGAGACTTTTGATTTGTTCTAACTTCCCTTTTCCTGTGGCAAAAAGAAAAAAAAAAGAAGAAAAGATCTTTTCTCTCTTTGAAATGACAAATGGCAGGCTCAAATAAAATAATCAGATTTCTGGTTCTTTTTTGAAGACTTAAATGTGAAAGTTTTATTTAAGAGAATTTCTGGCTTTAAGGATACAGCTAAGCCAGTCTTTTTTTATGAAATATTTACAACTTATTTGAAAACTGAATATTATATTCAATGATGTTTTCCAGGGTTGTAGATCTTTGTAGAAATGTAAAAGAAAGAATAACAAGAGAATGCAAAGAGAAAGGTGTTCAGTTTGCCCCTCTATCAACATGCAGGTAAGTTTTTTTTCTTCCAACTCCCATGGTACAATTTCTTATCTCCTTGTGGGAGCTGTCTGCAAAACACTTTCACCCCCAACTTAAGTTGGGGGTAAAGCAAGTTGAGAGTAAATTATTTCTTTTGCTTTGAGACACCCAACATTTAGCCTAAAAGACTATTAAAATTTAGATTAGAATTTAATTGTGTTATACATTACTCACAGTCTGTCCTCAGTCCTTGCTCCATCTAATTTTTTGTGGAATGCTCTGTACATCACACAGAGATTTGACTGTGGGTACCTTAGGTTCCTGTTACATGCTTCACCTAACTGCATCTTGAAAGCCTAGCTACATATTATATGAATGATTTAATTTGGCAGTCTCAATACCCTTTAAAAAAATGGTTCTTTTTTTTTAAAGATTTTATTTATTTATTAATGAGAAAGATAGGAGGAGGGAGAAAGAACCATCCATCACTCTGGTACATGTGCTGCTGGGGACTGAACTCAGGACCTCACACTTGAGAGTCCAACGCTTTATCCACTGCTCCACCTCCCAGACCACACTCTCAGTACCTTTTTTAAACATACATAGGCCCAGAGTGTAAAACTTTTGGAGACATAATTTTTTAGACTATCACTGCATTCGCTGTGACCTTTCAATTTGTTTTCAATATCCTACGTATTAATGTGAATTTAACAAAGATGTTATATTTTACCGAGTCTGATTACCTTTGATATTCCAACATTTCTCACTTAGAATTTTAAGTTTTCATACATATTTCCATTAACTCTTAAGAAAGTTTGAAGATTTGTAACGACTGCTAAATTTCATCTAGTCTTGTAGAAGCTGATTTTAACTACACTATAATTTGTTAAAATCCCTTCTGAAGAAGTTAGAGTTGTGTTTCCTTATAGTCAACTAGAGAAACGTGTTATTTTAAAATGCTAAACCTTTAAAAAAAATTTTAATATTTATTTATTTTCCCTTTTGTTAACCCTTGTTGTTGTAGTTATTATTGTTGTTATGGACGTCATCATTGTTAGATAGGACAGAGAGAAATGGAGAGAGGAGGGGAAGACAGAGGGGGGAGAGAAAGATAGACACCTACAGACCTGCTTCACCGCCTGTGAAGTGACTTTCCTGAACGTGGGGAGCCGGGGGCTCTAACCGGGATCCTTTTGCCGGTCCCTGCGCTTCGTATCATGTGCGCTTAACCTGCTGCACTACTGCCCGACTCCCACCTTTTTTTTTTTATAGTCAGGTTTACCAAAAGAAACTGTAATAATATAAATAGTTCCTTTATACCCTTTACCTAGTTAAGCTATGTTCCTTCCTTGAAGTAGGAAGCTTATAGTAAATGTCATGATGACCGAAATAAATAAGTCAAGTGAACTTGCCCTTAGATTTGTAGACATTCAGTCTAACTACACTTAATTTAAAACCTTGTGGGCTTTTGTCTGTTTTTTTCTTTTTTCTTTTTTTTTTAGGGTGACACAGACTTATGATGCAGGTGCATGTATCTACTTCTACTTTGCCTTTAACTACAGGGGAATAAGCGACCCGCTGTCTGTGTTTGAACAAACGGAGGTAATTTATAAACATGAATATAGTTCTCACTTTTTTTTTAATTGATGTAAGTAAATTTAATAAGCATTCATTCGTGGCTTGCCTGGTTGCTAACCCAAAGAAATGAATAGTATATTTAATGTGGTGGTTTAGTCTTTAAGTTGTTTTTTATTTATTTATTTATTTTGAGACAGAGAAAGATCAGAGACCAGAGCATTGCTCAGCTCTGGCATATGGTGGTGCTGGGAATTAAACCCGAGGCTTTAGGCAGGCAAGCCCTATGTTCTAACATGCTGGGTTATCTTCCCTACAGTGAATTTTCTATAGGCTCTGATTTGGTGGGTGTTACAATATGTAGTAGCTGATCAAATTCAGTAGCAACCTCCTGCGCCTTGATGGTGCTTTAGAATCCCTCTCACCTCTAGAAACTGTTGCGGTCTGCAGCTCTAGTGCTCTTGGTCTTCACTGCTGTGATGCCCTTCTGGGTTTATAATTTTTGTGTTTGCTAAAGTTATATGTAAGCCATTGAGGTTCATTTACTAGAAGTTCCTACTATATTTCTTAATGACTTTAAGCTTCCAATTTTAATAAAACCTTCTGTTTGATAGTCATTATTTCTTATCACAACTGTGCCTAGAGTTGAAGAAACAGGCTACTGTCCTATAGAGGAACATGTGGGAACCCGAGGTTCGTGTTTTATCCCCATCGTGTGCCTTCCGAGAGAGAACGGCAGGATGTTTTTTCAGTGGTGCACGTTTAGCCCTAAACCACACACAGAGCTTGACTAATTCCCTCCTGCCTCCTCCTACCCTCCTAGCTTTCTTGAAAAGTAACAGAAGAAATATTCTCCTTTTTTTAAAAATATTTTTTATATTTATTTATTTTCCCTTTTGTTGCCCTTGTTTTTTGTTGTTGTAGTTATTGTTGTTTCTATCGATGTCGTCGTTGTTGGATAGGACAGAGAGAAATGGAGAGAGGAGGGGAAGACAGAGAGGGGGAGAGAAAGTTAGACACCCGCAGACCTGCTTCACAGCCTGTGAAGTGACTCCCCTGCAGGTGGGGGGCCGGGCTCCAACCGGGATCCTTATGCCAGTCCTTGCGCTTTGTGCCACGAGCGCTTAACCCGCGGCGCTACCGCCTGACTCCCCAGAAGAAATATTCTAAGCTTAAGGAGTCCTGACATGTGTGTACGCTTGTGAAGCCACCACCCCTACCAAAGTGAACAGTTCGAGTTCTTTTCCTGTCCCCTTTGTCTTTCAGTATTTTGGTGTTGCCCTCTGACTCGCCAAAGGCCTTTTCTCCGTAGTTTGACTAGCGTGAAATTACCCCTTCTTTCCCAGTCCAAACTGACATTCTCTTAAGTGCTACAGATCTCAAGTTGTTAGTGCTTTATTTAAAATGCTCTGGTAGAGAAATAAAGTCTCTTGGAGAAGGGGCTAGCATATACTATTTATTTAAGAAAACTTGAGTCCTGGGAGATAACCATGGACGTGGGTTTGGGCTCCCAGCACCACTTGAGTGCACCATTCACAGCATTAGGTGAGGCCTTAGGCACTGTGCTGTCTGTCCCTGTCAGTCTTTGTCTGAGCTGGGGGCGGGAGGGGACTTCACTGGGAGTGGTGGAGGCATGCAGGTGCAAACTTGTGCCTTCGTATGATTAATGGTTGGTGATTCTGATTTGATCACATTACCTTTTTCTTTTCTTCAATCTCAAAGGGACAACTGTTGCACACATTGTGCCTGTTCATGGGAAATCTTACGTAGTCACGCTGTGTATTTTAGCAATGCATCTAACAAAAGAGAGGAAACGTAGACTTACTATTTAGCTGAGAAAGTACATACCTCCTTTGGAAATTAGGTCTTAACCCTAACTTCAAAGTGAAATCTCAGTAGCCTCTATTTTTTGTTGTTTTTCTAAATGCAGGCAGCTGCCAGAGAAGAAATCCTTGCCAACGGAGGGAGCCTGTCGCATCACCACGGAGGTATCCTCCTGCAGGAGACAGGGTTTCAGAAACTCCTGCTCTTTAAACATTTGGTTCAGTAAAGTGCTGGGGATAGTTGTGATGATTTGAATAACTCAAGAACACTTATGGATTTTTGACATTTTTGTTTTAGTATAGGTGTCAAGTGAAGTAGGCTAGGTTGTGGTGGTAACCAGAAAAAAAAAAAAAGCTTGTTTTGGTAAGCCTGCCTTGATATAGAATATATAATAACCCTCTTGAATTCTTGGAGAACTTCATTTTACCAAGATTTACGTAGTCTGCCTTCGAAGTACTTACTATGACCCAAGTGTTTTTGTTGTTTATTTTTGCTTGTTTGCTTTCTTGCTTATTTGAGATGGATTTCTGGTGCTTTTTTTCCCTTCCATTTTTTTTTGTGATTAATAGTGAGTTACAATATTTTAAGATTAGAATGAATAATTTCACACCACACCTATCACCAGAGTTCTGTGTGCCCACCCTCCCACCTCCCAGAAATAGCCACCATAGTATTTTATTTTATTTGTAACTTAATGTTGATTTACAAAATTATAAGCTAACAGGTATAATTCAGCACTGTTCCCACCACCAGAGTTCTGTGTGCCCATTCCCTCCATTGGAAGCTACACTAGTTCTCCGAAGGTTGCAGATACAGGTTGACTATTATTTCAATAACTGTATCTCTATTTATATATATTTGCCCATTTTTGCCATGGCCCTGCCTTCTCTTTCTAAGCCACACCTACACTTACTACTACTTCCAAATATCCTTCCCTTTTCCTCTTCTCTCTCTGGGTCCCGACGGAGTTGGAGATCAGAGCCCTTCTGTCATCTTCCCCCTATGACATCTTTCTGGGGTGCAGAAGGTGGAAGGTCTGACTTCTGTAATTGCTTCTCCACTGGGCGTGAGCATTGGCAAGTTGATCCATATCCCCAGCCTGTTTCACCTCTTTACTAGTTTCACTAGGCATCACCTACAGTTCCACCTAGTTTTGTTCCAAAAGACACAGTGTCATCTTTGTTGCGGAGTAGTATTCCATGGATTATATAGCCCATAACTTCTGTATTCAGTCACCTGTCGCTGGGCATTTGGCCGCTTCCAGTCTAGTTAGCCAGGTTTTTTTTGTTTTTGTTTTTGCCTCCAGGGTTGTTGCTGGGGCTTGGTGCCTACACCATGAATCCACTGTTCCTGGAGGCCATCTTTTCCCTTCTGTTGCCCTTGTTGTCTATCGTTGTTGTTAATATTATTGGTGTCGTTGTTGGATAGGACAGAGAGAAATTGAGAGAGGAAGGGAAGACAGAGGGGGAGAGAAAGACAGACACCTGCAGACCTGCTTCACCGCCTGTGAAGTGACTCCCCTGCAGGTGGGGAGCCGGGGGCTTGCGCTTTGTACCATGTGCACTTAACCCACTGTGCCACCGCCCAGCCCCCTATTTAACCACTTTTAAAAGGAGTTGGAAATATTTTTTAGCTGCTATTGGAATGGAACTGAAAATCAGTTATACCACATATTGAAATTCTTTATTCTGCCACTAAAAATTCTGCAAACTAAGATAGGATATGAAAAATATATATATTCAAGACTTTCTGATATTTTGTTACTACTTGGTAATAATTGTAGTATTTTTTATCAAAAAAAAAAAAACTTTCTACGGCACTATGCTGTCTCTCTGGCCCTTAGAAAAAGGGGGGGAGATTGGGCAGTAGCACAGCAGTAGCACAGCAGGTTAAGCGCATGTGGCGCAAAGCATAAGGACCAGGGGGAGGATCCCGGTTCGAGCCCCCAGCTCCCCACCTTCAGGGGAGTCGCTTCAAAAGCGGTGAAGCAGATCTGCAGGTGTCTGTCTTTCTCTCCCCTTGTCTGTCTCACCTCCTCTCTCAATTTCTATTAGTCCTGTCCAACAACATCAGTGGCAACAATAACGACAACAATAAGGGCAACAAAATGGGAAAAAATGGCTTCTAGGAGCAGTGGATTCGTGGTGCAGGCACCGAGCCCCAGCGATAACCCTGGAGGCAAGAAAAGGAAGAAGCATGAGGATAGCTAACCACCACATTGAAAAACTCAACCCTTGGGGGCTGGGCGGTAGCTCAGTGGGTTAAGCGAACATGGCGCAAAGCACAAGGACTGGCATGAGGATTCAAGTTCGAGCCCCCGGCTCCCCTCCTGCAAGGGGGGGTCGCTTCTCAAACAGTGAAGCAGGTCTGCAGGTGTCTATCTTTTTCTTCCCCTCTCTGTCTTCCCCTCCTCTCTCCATTTCTCTCTGTCCTATCCAACACCAACAACAGCAATAAGAAGAATTACAACAATGATAAGCAACAACATGGAAAAAATAACCTCCAGGGGCAGTGAATTCATAGTATAGGCACCGAGCCCCATCAATAACCCTGGAGGGGAAAAATAATTAAAAAAATAAAATAAAGAAAAATTCAACCCTTATATCTGGGCTACCACCTCCCTAGTGCGACCGCGCCCCCCCCCCCCCCCCCCCGCTGTTTTTTCAAATGACAGAGAGAGAGAGAACGAGAGGAATCTGCTCCGCCACCCATGGAGTGCTTGCTGTTCCCACATGGTGCAGGGGGGGAACCTCAGCCTCACTCACGTGAAGCAGAAGCTCTACCACCAGTCCACTTTTCCTGCCCCAACTTTACATTTATACTTTTTTTTTTTTTTTATAAAAAGGAGACATTGACAAAAACCATAGGATAAGAGGGGTACATCTCCACACAATTCCCACCACCAGATCTCTGTATCCCATCCCCTTCCATGAGTAGCAGGTCTTTTTTATGAAATGTTACACCTCTCATGAAGCTTTTCCCCTGAATGTAGAGACCTGGGGCTTGAGCTGGGTCCATGTACATAGTGACTAACGTGTACTTAACCAGGTACACCACCGCCCATCCCTTGAAATTATTTATTTTTATAAATGGTCCTTTGCTTAAAGTTAATCTAACTTGTAAATTTCAGCTGCCTTATGTTCCTCGATTTGTACTTTCATAAAGCATATACTTTTTTTTAACTTCTTGATTGGGTGATTAATGTTTTATGGTGACAGTAAATACAGTAGTTTGTACATGCATAACATTTCACAGTTTTCCACCTAACAATACAACCCCCACTAGGTCCTCTGCCATCATTCATGTTCCTGGAACTGAACCCCCTCCCCTACCCCAGAATCTTACTTTGGTGCAATACACCAAGCGTATACCTTTTTCATGTAAGATTTAAAGGGTTTAATTGTCCTTTTTAACTAAATCAAAAGTATCCAAGCTTTTGAGAGATCACTGCTTTTCATATATAGAAGAGATTTTCTTAATCTGTATACTGAACTTAAAACTCCAGTTGCCCCTATAATAAGGAGTATCTTTCTTTACTGACCTCCAGGCAGTCTCATGACTCTCAGTACCATTTTTGAGTTCCAGAGTAGAAGGGCTAGGGGTTGGGAGAATATTGATGTAATTTCTCTTAGTGGGCTTGGCCTGTAATTGTGATTAATAACAGTTGCTTTCATTATCTGGAAACAGACAGGCGGGTTTGTCTTCCTACAATCATGCTGTGATAAATGGAGCTATTTTAACTCTGGTTTGTGTATCAAAGAAAACAGATGTAGTCTAGAACTGGAGGCTATAGGAAATATAAAGTCTGCTTAACTTAATCTTCATAGTGCTTATTTTTGTAACTGACGGGCTGGTCAGTTTAGACAGCAGAGTTTACATCAGCTGCATAGTTAATTTCAATTAACTATGAAGTTTTTAGTGTTCATTTTCTGAAATTATACCTAAGTCCTTGTCAGGTACTAAAAGGCCTTGATTAAATATAACCAGTCTTACTTTAAATATTAGTGTTTTTATTTAACCAAAATTAAGTCCGTTTGTTCGGAGAGTAATTCCAGGGCTTCCCGCCCCCTCCCCCTTTTAATAGAATCTGTTAGCATCAGAATTTTTTAAAGTAGAGAGACTATTCAAAAGAATGAGGAAAATATTAGCTTTAAGGTTGTTAAAAACTTGCACTGTGAAGTTAAAGATAGATAGATTGGAATAGGAGAAACAAAACTGGGTCCCTATTTATAAATGGCATAATTGTCCATGTAAAAAACTCCAGGGAGGCTGGCAGTGGCTCACCCAGTTAAGCGCAAGGACCCAGGTTCCAACCCCCTCTCCCTACCTGCAGAGGAGACTTCACAAGTTGTGAAGCAGGTCTGCAGGTATCTTATCTTTGTCTCTCCCTCTCTTTCTCCCCCTCCACTCTCAATTTCTTTCAGTCCTATTGAATAAAATGGAAAAAAAAGAAAAGGGGAAAAAAAAAGGCTTCTGAGAAAGGTGGATTCACAGTGCAGGCGTTGGAGCCCCAGCAATAACCCAGAAGGCAGAAGGGAGGGAGGGAGGGAAAATTCCAAAGATTTGGTTTTGAATGTAGCTCAGCTAGTAGTATACCAGACTTGAATGCTTCCGGTTCCCAGATTGATTCCCAGTGCCACCTGGACCGGAGTGGTACTTTGATTGGCCTCTGTCCTCCTCTAGTTCTCCTTAGCTAATAGTTAGCTAATCTGAC
The DNA here is from genome assembly GCF_950295315.1 of Erinaceus europaeus. NCBI lineage: Eukaryota > Metazoa > Chordata > Mammalia > Eulipotyphla > Erinaceidae > Erinaceus > Erinaceus europaeus. The sequence goes on along the minus strand of NC_080179.1, from coordinate 14,010,172 downwards.
TATTTCAGCGGTGTCATAGCATAAACGTACTTGAGAGCTGGCAGAAAATCTGTTGTAAGAATGTCTAAAACCCTGCACCTTCCCAGTTGTACAGCTTCTTTTGCCCAGTTTTGAACAAAAGGTCAGGGATAACACTGTCTGTTTGCCACCTCTTATCATATCCTCAATAAGCTTTTTCCCCCGTTTTATTTGATGGAACAGACAGAGAGAAATTGAGAGAGGAGGAGGAGATAGAGATCTGCAGACCTGCTTCACCGTCTGTAAAGTGACCCCCCCCACACACACAGGTGGGGAGCTGGGGACTCGAACTGGGATCCCTGCGCTGACCCTTGTGCTTTGTATTATGTGCACTTAATTAACTCAATGTACCACCACCTGACCCCCATCCTCGATAAACTCGTAAAAACTCCAAACCTCGAGTTGATGCATCATTACGAGAAGACAATTGACTTGGAGACTACTATTTCTCTTTGGACGTCTAAAGAGAACCGTTTCTTCCTAACAATATTATGCTAAGATTTCAGAGATGTTGCTATTCTGAGAATGCCCATACAAAAATATTACGGAGGGATTAACCTTTGATTAGTAAACAGTTCATCCTAATAGATATTTTCAGGTGTCACATCTGTTAAAAGTGATGTGAGGTAAAATTCATTTTGATGCCTCATTTTGCCTAACACGGAAGCCATTAGTTTAAAATCAAGTAAGATTAAAGAACCTCTTACTGTCTAAGGCCATACCACCCTGAACACGCCTGATCTCGCCTGATCTCAGAAGCTAAAGAGCCTCTTACTTAGTTATAGTAGCCATATTTCAAATGTATCCCTGTAGCTTGGGGCCGTGATGTTAAGCATCACGGGTATAGGGCACTCCTATCACCACAAAAAATTTGTGTTGCACAGAAACGTGAAAGTTTATTTCAACTCTGTTTCTACCCATTGGCTCAGACGCAACACAGTGACAGTGAACTTCTTTTTCCCCCATAGACATTAAAGCCACTAGGATTTCACTTATTAAGATCACATTTTTTTTTAATTTATTTCTTTATTGGGGAATTAATGTTTTACATTCAACAGTAAATACAATAGTTTGTACATGCATAACATTCCCCAGTTTCCCATTTAACAATATAACCCCCACTATGTCATTTATCATCCTTCATGGACCTGTATTCTCCCCACCCACCCACCCCAGATCTTTTACTTGGGTGCAATATGCCAATTCCATTTCAGGTTCTACTTGTGTTTTCTTTTCTGATCTTGTTTTTCAACTTCTGCCTGAGAGTGAGATCTATATTCATCCTTCTGTTTCTGACTTATTTCACTCAACATGATCTTTTCAGGTCCATCCAAGATCGGCTAAAAACGGTGAAGTCACCATTTTTTACAGCTGAGTAGTATTCCATTGTGTATATAGATCACAACTTGCTCAGCCACTCATCTGTTGTTGGACACCTGGGTTGCTTCCAGGTTTTGGCTATTACAAATTGTGCTGCCAAGAACATATGTGTACACAGATCTTTTTGGATGCATGTGTTGAGTTCCTTAGGATATATCCCCAGGAGAGGAATTGTAGGGTCGTAGGGTAAGTCCATTTCTAGCCTTCTGAGAGTTCTCCAGACTGTTCTCCACAGAGGTTGGACCAATTGACATTGCCACCAGCAGTGTAGGAGGGTTCCTTTGACCCCACACCCTCTCCAACATTTGCTGCTGTTTCCTTTTCTGATGTATGACATTCTCACAGGAGTGAAGTGATATCTCATTGTTGTCTTGATTTGCATTTCTCTGACAATCAGAGACTTGGAGCATTTTTTCATGTGTTTCTTAGCCTTTTGGATCTCTTCTGTGGCGAATATTCTGTCCATGTCAGGAAGATCTTTACATGCCATACATCAGATAAGAGTTTAATAACCAACATATATAAAGAGCTTGCCAGACTCAACAACAAGACAACAAATAACCCCATCCAAAAATGGGGGGAGGACATGGACAGAAGATCACATTTTTGGGAGTTGGGTGGTAGTGCAGCGAGTTAAGCACACGTGGTGCGAAGCAAGGACCAGCTTAAGGATCCAAGTTCGAGCCTCTGGCTCCCCACCTGCAGGGGAGTCATTTCACAAGTCATTTCACAAGCTCCCCTCTCTGTCTTCCCCTCCTCTCTCCATTTCTCTCTGTCCTATCCAACAACAATGACATCAATACCAACAACAATAATAACTACCACAATAAAACAACAAGGGCAACAAAAGGGAATAAATAAAAATTAAAAAAATATTTTTTAAAACATCACATTTTTATTGATTACCATGGCTTCTGACCTCTATATCCGTGTCTCATTGCACTCATCTAGTGCCGTTCTGATCAGCTTTCTAGAAAGTAAGCATCCTGGTTTTGTCTTTTTCCACAGTCTAAAAGTTCTAGCCTTTTTTCAGTTTCATAAGGGCCTATTCATTGATTTATAAAACCACCGTAGAAATAGCACAGATGAGATTAGAGAAAATTTGACATTTTAAATATGGAATAAAGAAAAGTGGTGACTCAGCTGGTAAGGTGCAGGACATGCCTAAGGCCCCAGATTTGACTCAAGACACTAAATTTACCAGAACAGTACTGTAACTCCTTTCTCTTAGGTGAAATAAATAAATAAAAACAATAGAAAAATTCTAAATATCAGATTGAAATTGCTTTCATAAGCTCCCCAGTATTCACAAATTTATTATCACAATAGCAGAAGCTTCATTAGTTGAAAATCAGTCAGATGGCCTAATAAAGAGGTCAAACGGGGTCCAGGCAGTGGCGCACCCAGTTAAGTGCACATAGGACAAAATGCAAGATCTGGATTCGAGCCCCCCCACTTCACAAGCAATAAAGCAGGTCTGTAGGCATCTCTCTTTCTTTCTCCCTCTCTGTCTTCCCCTCCCCTCTCAATTTCTCTTCTGTCCTATCCAATAAAATGAAAAAAATGTCCACCAGGACTAGTGGATTCATAGTACTGGCATCAAGCCCCAGTCTTCTTCTTCTAGCGTTTGCCCTTCTTCCGTAGCCAGTCAACAGCATCAGGTTGAGGCTGATGTAAAGTTTCGAGACCTCCTTTGAATCTGGAGAGGTGGCAGTCGTTGACTCTGTGGGTCACAGTCTGTCTGGAGCCGCAGGGGCAGTTCGGGTCGTCTCTGGCTCCCCAGCGATGGAACATAGCGGCGCACCGGCCATGGCCTGTTCGATAGCGATTGAGGAGGGCCCGATCATAACGTGCCAGGTCAAAACCGGGTTGACGCTCGCAGGGGTCTGTGATGAGGTGTTTGTTCTTGACCTCAGCTGACTGCCAACTCTGTTTCCAAGAGTCTGGAACAGAGAAGTTCAGTGTAGGCGTAGGGGACCAGATTGGGTGACGAGACGTCAAGCGTTGGACAGGGTGGGTGAAGATATCCGCGTATATTGGCAGGTCCGGTCGAGCGTAGACGTGGGAAATGAACTTAGATGATGCCGTATCCCGACGAATATCTGGCGGGGCGATGTTGCTAAGAACTGGCAGCCATGGAACCGGGGTGGAACGGATGGTTCCAGAAATTATCCTCATGTGAAAACCCTGGAGTCAAAATAAATAAAATAAAAAGAAGTCAAACAGATCTTTAAGCTTTCACAAGCATTAAGTTAAATACTTAAGATTGTCATAGTCTCATTTCATACACATTTGAAAGCAAAATGTTAGCATTCATCACTTGGTAGTCTGTTAGTTGGTAATCATTGTGCTCTTTGATTCTCCCAAAATAACACACACACACACACACACACACACACACACACCACCACCACCACCACCACCAAATGGACATCTAAATCCCCACCACCACACTGCCACCATACACGGAGCTCCCCTTTTACCACCCGATGCTCCTCTGTGGTGTCAGGGCTTGAACCCAGGGCCTTATATTTTGTGTGCTCCACCCAGTGAACTATCTCTGGAACTCTCATAATCCCTTTTGAAGCATGTAGTAGGGCTGGCAGATTGGCTTCCTTGAGTAGTGTGCTACTTTGATGTGAGTGCCACCTAGGTTTGAACCCGGCCCTACAGTAGTGAAGGAAATGGTGATGCTGTTGTTTCTTTCCCTCTCTTTCTGCCTCTCTGTCTCACTCTTTCTTATCTGAGAAAGTAAAAATAAATTAAAACAAAAGAATTTAAACTGCTAATCCCCCCCCATAAGGAAAATAAAAACACAAAAAGAACACAATCTATGTTAAAAAATAAGTAATAGGGAGTCGGGCAGTAGCGCAGTGGGTTAAGCTGCCATTTACTCTGTTCTGAAAATTAAAAATTGTAAATGTGTTGCATATTTCAGAAGAGTAAAAAAGATACTTGCTTCCCTCAGTGTGTATGTACATGTTTATAAATTGTGAAAAAGTGGAACTTCATTTTAATTTAAGCTGAAAAATAATTTTTCTCCATTAGTGTTCTGCAATGTTCAGTTTCTGGCTGGCCTATATTTCTTGTGCATTTAAAAGAACAGCTAAGAAGCGATAACTCACCCAATAAAAAACAAATATTACTTTGTGCATGACCCTGGGCTTGACCCCCAGCACCAAGTAGGAAGGCCATGAGTAGTGCTAGGTGTGCTCCATGTATGGTAGAGTGATCCTCCATGCTGTCTCTGTCTTTCTCTTTCTAATCTCTAAAATAATAAATGGGGGAAAAAAATGACCCAGAGGACTGCTCCGCAGTAGTAGTATACAAGTGTGAGACTCTGGGTTCATTTCCAAGAAATGCAATAAAAAATAATAAAATGTATCTAGAACTCTAATACCTGCCTTAGGTGCCTTGGTCATTGTATATTTAGAACAACAGTGAGTTGTAAATTTCAGGTTCCCTATCTCACTTTGAAGCATAGTGGGCTAGGTTTTTGGTAGCTCTGTTGTTGACTATCAGACTAGCTGACACTTGTAGAGAATCAGAAGACAAAGAAATGCAGTGAATACAGTCTTCTCCTTTGTCATATCATACAAGTCTGGAATGGACTAAACTTAATGTGATATATATATATATATTTTTCAAAGTGTAACTGCCACATACAAAAAAAATGTTAAAATAGTATTAGGTCATCTGTAATTTTGTGTTATTTATTCATTCTTCCCTCCTCCAATGAGCCTTGCTACTTAAAAGAGAAAATATCGGGAGTCAGGCGGTAGCACAGTGGGTTAAGTGCAAGTGGCGTGAAGCGCAAGGATGGGTGTGAGGAGCCCGGTTCGAGCCCCGGCTCCCCACCTGCAGGGGAGTCACTTCACAGGCGGTGAAGCAGGCCTGCAGGTGTCTGTCTTTCTCTCCCCCTCTCTGTCTTCCCCTCCTCTCTCCGTTTCTCTCTGTCCTATGCAACAATGAACAACATCAATAACTACAACAACAATAAAAACCAATAAGGGCAACAAAAGGGAATAAATGAAAGAGAAAATATCATTTCTTCCATTATTGAAATTGAACTCTTGCACAACCGTTTAAGCCGCTTTGTATACTTGTGCACATATATACACATTTATATAACTCAGTTATTTTCTAAATGTTTGACGATTGTATAAAGGACAGTATTTAAAATCTTTTAAAATTTTCTAAATACTTTTACTTATTTTGGATAGATACAGAGAGAATTTGAGAGGGAAGGGAAAGATGGGAGGGGAGAGAGAAGGAGAGATGCACCTGTACCACTGCTTCACCACTTACCAGCTTCCTCCCCTACAGGTGGGGACCAGAGGCTTGAGCTTGGGTCCGCATACACTGTGATGTGTGCGCTCAATGTGTTGTTCAGTTCTAGAATAAAAGTCTCTTTTGAAGTTTGGTCTTTGCTTGAGATTAAGACTTTTGGTGTTACATTGTGGCTTTTTAATTTCTAAAGTTGTTCAGGACAACCACAGAAGATTCTTTGGAATTTTACGAAGTTTGCTTCTCGTAGTTGTCTTACTATAAAGCCTCGCTGAGTGTTAAAGTGCTTTCTGTTTGTACACCTATTACACAGCATAGTTGAATCACTAAGCAAAATCAAAAGGATTCCTAGTTTCTTGTTTAAGTTAAAATTTCTGACCTCACTTCAGTTTTTTTTTATAACTGAAAAAATAGTTCACAGACCTTGACTATCAAGAGGCTAAATTATTTTCTTCAAATATATTTAGGAAGGAGCACAGTTACGCTGACTATATGGCCTCTTTGGTTTTTGTTTTTTTTTAAAGCTTTCTACTTCAGTAATCAAATGCATGTTAGATTGATTATTGCAAAAGTATAAACCATAGAAAATTTGACAAGATAGATGTGTAAATTATCCTTCTGACAGAACTAATGATGCACTCCAAGCACCTTCTGTTTTCCAGCGCTTGGTGAGCGACTTCATTAAATATGCAATGGCTGTTGGGTGGCTTCTCGAAAGATGGTTCAGTTCCTTGTGGAATTGCATTATTACTAGAGGTGTAAAAGCAGGCAGACAAGCTCGCTGTTGGGCATCCTGCTGGGGTTCTAATGTGCTCCATCTTGTTGGAGCAGTTGTTTGCAGTCTTTTCAGGACAATTACATCCATAACCACAGGACACATTCGGTGAAACTATATTACAGATAACAGTGGAGACTGGCATTGACTGCTTTCTTTAGAGCTGCCCCTGAGTGTCTAGCGTATAATAATGCCACTTCTGCCATTCACAGAATAGTAATTTTGTTTTTAAGTCCCTGTGAGCAAATCTAGAAATAACTGACTAGTAACTTTTTTTTTTAAGTCCATAAAAATCATAAAATATTTGAATTGAAGAGAATTAATAGATTCTGCTGTTATCTCAGATGAAAAAACAAGCCAAAGCACTGGTGGTGGGTTGTCCTTTATGGAGGCAGTAGGATGAATTATGATTTGCATTGTTTGTCTTCTGATTTAGTTCTCATTCAAACAAACAAAAACATTTAATTACGATTTAAAAAAAATATTTACTTACTCCCTTTTGTTGCCCTTGTTTTATTGTTGTAGTTATTATTGTTGTCGTTGTTGAATAGGACAGAGAGAAATCAAGAGAGGACAGGAAGACAGGGGTGGGGGGTGGTGGTGGAAGAAAGACAGACACCTGCAGACCTTGCATCACTGCCTGTGAAGCGACTCCCCTGCAGGTGGGGAGCCTGGGGCTTGAACCAGGATCCTGACGCCCGTCCTTGCGCTTTGCACCACGTGCGCTTAACCCACTGCACTACCGCCCGACTCCCTTAATTACAATTTTAATTTGCCTGCTGTACCTACGTCTTCCCATCTTAACACCAGCAATGCTTTTTAATTTCTAGAAACTAAACAAATATTTTGCTTTGTGAGATATCATGACATTTATTATTTTAGCAACAATGCGATGGCTTCCTGAATACAAAAGATGAAATAGTATGTAAGGTTTCCAGAAAGGAGAGACAATGGTTTATAATTGCAGCTTGACAAATGGGAGTATAGTTTCAAGAAATAGGCTAAATACTTTATTGAGAGACTCTTTCCCATTTTGGTTAAGCAGTTAAAGTCTCTGTTGATAGTCAGAATGACTTTGCATCATTTGTGGGAAATGGCCATTTGAATTCAATTATTATGATAAAATGTTTGAAGAAATACTAGCCTCAGATAATCTTAACCATAAATTACAAGATCATCCATCTCACCTCAGATGAACCAACATATTACTTTGCTTTTCAATATCAAAACAAATGAGCATTTCAAAATTCTTTTACAGAGTAAGGGCATACCCCTTCTTGCAAAAGTTCTAGTTAGAAAAGGTTATGTTCTCATTAGTCCCTTTTAAGATCCAATGAATGCTATGCTAAACAATATGTTTCCGAATTGTTTTCAGAACAAAATTAGGATCTAAAAACAAAAGAAAGGGAGTGGTATATAATGTGTAAAAAGTAAAAAGCAGAAGATTGAGATCAGGGTATATAATGTGTAAAAGTAAAAAGCAGAAGATTGAGACCAGGATGGATTAGTTAGTTGATTTGCCTAATGTCTTAAAGTATCTGTAATTTTGAAAAAATAAAGTCACCATTACTTGGGAACTTGCAGCTTTATCTAAAAGTAACAAAAGAAAATACACATTGAAATTTCTTAATCAGATTGCTGTAACTAATTCAGTGTTCAGATTTTCTTACATTTTTAAGTTTTGTTCTCAAAATATTTTGTCGTTTTTTTTTTTTTTTTTTAGTATAGTACACCAACCAGCAAATTCATCTGGATTTTCTCTAGTTTATTTTCTCTGAAGCATTGTCATGTTTTTGCTGTTAAGGCAGGAGACAGGTTCTTTTGAAATGCATGTTTTTCTCATTTTACTATTTGTAAAATGGGCCACCGTCTCAGTCCGTGCTTCCTTCATCTCCGTTTACAAAGAAAGGAGACACTGCAGAGCACGGGTGTCTCCTGGGAATACATTGGACTTAATGAGCTTGATAGTCTGGTGGGCTCAATAAATCAAATAAAGCAAAACATTTCTCAGTTTTGAATAAAAGCATTTATCACACAGTGTTTGTTCATTCATGGTCACGAGATTGATTGGTTCCCAGCGTCAGAGTGTATACTGAAGCATTTTTTATTCTGTTTTTCCAGTGGGCAAGTTAAGGAAGCAGTGGCTAAAGGAAAGTATCTCTGATGTCGGCTTTGGGATGCTGAAGTCTGTCAAGGAATATGTGGACCCCAATAACATCTTTGGAAACAAAAACCTTTTATAGATCCATTACTGTTGTAAAAATATCCCCCCCCTTTTTTTCTTTTTTTTCTTAAAAAAAAAAGCCTTCAGCTATGGTTATACCAGTAATCAAATATATCATGGACTATATTCAGCCACGTTTGTTTGTTGGTTTTAAAATCCGTTTGTTTCAGTCTGTAGTTTGTTTTGTTTCTACATCTATGGATGGACAGATGGTATTCCTAAATCTCTCTTACTGTAGGTGCATCAGTTTACAGCCAACTGGTTGTCATTTCAAATCTTAGTCAGGCAGCACATGGCTGCCGGTTGTTATTTCAAAGAAAGATGCTACCAGCTGTTTTGTATTGATGTTTTCTTATGGGAACAAAGGCAGATTTTGGTGTCATCTATTGCTTATCTCTGTCCTCTTTTTTAAAAGAACATTTCTGGGGAGTAGATATATAAAGGATTACACTGTGGAATGATTCACATGTATTCTTTTACGAGTGCAGTCTTGGGAGTAGGCCACTAAAGGAGGATTCTCAGAGAATATAGGCACCTACTCTTTAGGACGCCTTCAGTTTATAAGGTGCTTGGCCTGCATTGTCCTTTGGAAATAGTATATAGTTACAAAACCTCTTTAATCATCACTATACAGATTATTTTGTTAGAGGACATGGTTTTTGTTCTTCGTGTTTCTGTTTTTACTGAGGTATGAGTTGTATTTGTATCACAGATAATCTATTGTTGTATCCTAGTCATTCGTGTGTTTTATAAAAAAAAAAAAAAAAGAAGTAGAAAAAAAAAAGCTGACTTCTCACTTATTGAATATGATTAACAGGTTTACCGTGAAGTGAATGCCTTTACTCAACATAGAATCCCAATGTTTGTAATGCCACATTCTTGTTGCTGAGATTCAGAAGAAAATGCAACAGGGACAGAGATGGAAAATTATTTCAAGTTTCCAGTTCAAAGAAATGTTTGGCTAAGAAAAAAAAGTCATTACTTAGCTATTGAATTTGAAAACTTCAGTAGTTTCATTGGCAAAAATTGGGTGTTTTTTTGTTTGTTTTGTTATTTTTGGTTAACCCAAACAACATGATAATTTTTTTGTAGAAAAGTGAAGTTTTCATTTAGTATTTAATAAATTTTAAAAATATATAATGTATTAGTACACATACCATAGTTCAAAGTTTGAAATATATTTCTTAAACAATAGGGAGGATATTAATCACATTTAGCAAACATTTTTAATTCAAACCTGGATATTTAGAGAAAGGATTATTTTGAATCACTGTCAAGTTCATGATTTACATTTTGAGATGGATTTTTTTCTTAATACAATGCCTAACTTTTGATAATTTTTTAAAATTAATATTTGATCTGATAATGTAAGTCAAAATGCAGATGATCCTTTAAAAGGACACACTACCTGTGTAGCAACATCTCCAAAGTATTTGGGGGCAGTTTGATATCTTTTATATCTGAAGTAGCCTTAACCAGAAAAGTGAAAATTTAAAATTGACAAAATGCTATTTTTAAGACTTCAAGATAATTTTTAATTAATAAAATTGGCCTCTAACTAATAAATTTAAATTGGTAAGCAGATCAAAATTAAATGTTAGTTTAACGACAGAAACTAAGAGATTATTTATTAGAAGCTTTCTCTCCTTATTCATGTTTTGTTTCTTTTTTAACTAGTAAGATTTCCAGCATATCTTTGCTTCAAAGCCTTTGGTGTTTGAAAAAGTGTTGGATACTTGATAAGGAAATTACATTTGTCTCTAGAATTATTAAAATCTCAGCTTTATAAAATGCATCTATTCATAAAGGTAATTAATTGGTGATCAAATGTAAAATTTAATATGGTACTACTAATATCTCACTTGAGTGTATACATATTTGAGGTTTTTTTTTTAATAAAAACAGATTCATACACAGATCCATTCCTTTGCATGTCATTGTTACGACATTCTTTCCCAGAGAGTTCATATTTCAACAACCTCAGAAATCTGTGTTTGATATTAAGAAGCTGTAAACACAATACCTGAAATTGTTGTGGTACACTGTTTTACATAAATCTTACAGGAATCCGTGATTTGTATCTTTTTCTTTTCTCATGTGTGCTCAACTCCCCAACCTTGATTTTATAGTGATGACTGTCAACTGTCTTTTGTAGTTGAATCATTTCTACATGGATCATTTTTGAAAACACACGAACACTCAACAGTGTACTGTTTCATTCTGATTTTGTAAATCAGGAAGCCTTTTATGCACCCGCTTCTAAGAGGCACCTCAGTATAACTTAGTGTCTCTGAAGAGCTGAGTTCTTGAGTATGCACAGAGGCACTAAAACCTTGCTACTTATTTCGGAAATACCAGGCAGCAGCTTCATAAAAATTGAAGCCCAGAAGACACCGTTTCTGTGAAGCTTCCTAATTCATTGAATACATTTACTTAAGAGGTTAAAAGCTCGTACATAGTCCGTTTGGTTTTCAGTTCTACATGATGCTAACTCGTCTCTCTTAAAGGAGTCATTTCTAATATATCATTCAATATTGCCATAGTTGAGTTGGGTCGGTGGAAATAAGAGCCTGCTGCTAGTGAGAAATGGCACTGATACTAAAGATTCAGTGTGAACAGGCTTTCTTGGCCCCTAGAGAAAATGTTGCCTTAGTTAAGTTTGGTGCAGTTGTTAGTTCATAAGTGTATTTAATATTACTGCTGAGTAACTTGAGCTGTTTAGTTCAGTAAGAATTGTAGAACCACGTGTTTATTGTACCTGGGCTCTTACCACAAAGTCAAACCCCCTGGGGTAGTTCTTCCTAAATGCTTGCATATTACAGTATTATTACTTGAAAGTAATTTATGAAGCTGGAAACTTTCTCCTGTGCACAGACATGCTGATGTATTTTGGAAACTTGGAAGACAAAATCCAGTAAAGGATGTTGCAAGGAAGCCTTCTTTTCAGCATCGTAACATCTAGTAACTCCAAACTCTTAGTAACTAAGTCCTGAATTGCATTCTTTTTTTTATATTTATTTGTTTATTTTCCCCTTTGTTGCCCTTGTTGTCTTTTTTTGTTGTTATAGTTATTGTTGTGGTTATTGATGTCGTTGTTGTTGGATAGGACAGAGAGAAATGGAGAGAGGAGGGGAAGACAGAGAGGAGGAGAGAAAGATAGACACCTGCAGACTTGCTTCATCACCTGTGAAGTGACTCCCCTGCAAGTGGGGAGCCAGGGGCTCAAATCGGGATTACTCTACCGGTCTCTGCGCCTTGCGCCACGCCACATGCCACTTAACCCACTGCGCTACCACCCGACTCCCCTAAATTGCATTCTTGAAAATGCTTTTCTGCATGTTGGCTCCAGAAATTTCCCTTTGTTGCATTATTTATAGTTGCAGTCTTTTATCTGTAGCTAATCAGAAAAGCTCTATAATCCCAAATGGAAGTATTTTACCTCTGAACTTCCACTTCATAGAAATGTAGGACCCGTTTATTATGGTTTGATTCACTAACTATATGTGCTGGTACTTGAGGCAGCAAAAATGGAATGCTGTGCCAAGTAGCTGCACACCCTGAGAAACACTACACTGAGGCGTGTGTTAAGAATAACAGCTTTAGCTTGTCGTTTACTACTTAATTTTTAGCAACTTTGATCTTAATTAGAGCTTAGTTCATGATTGGAGAGAAGCTGAAAATAATAAGTGCTAGTTTAGAATTGCAGGATCCATAGTTGCCTTTGACTTTGAGTTATGGAAACTTGACTTTGCTCAAGGCTTTTTGTTTTCAAATGTGTTGATTAAAGTTATTTAATCCATTTTAATTTTATTTCCTGAAAAGGAAACAACATACACATTGATGCTAAAATCTAAAAAAAATAAAATAAAAAATGTAAAAAGTATTTTGAAGTACTGAAATGTAGTGTTTGATATGAAGGGTGTAAGTTACTCAGCTTTCAGCTCCTGAAGCCAAACAGTGCTTGTCTTTAGTGTGAAGTTTAATTGTAAAAATGGCCTGTAATGTCCATAGATTATAGACAGTTCTAATAAAATGAACCTGGGTGTAAGAGATTTTGTTTCTTCAAAGGAAGTGTGAAGCTCTTTGTTCTTCTGTCTGCATATGTATTTTTCTTTTAGCTTTATTCATATTTCCAATGATTTTAAAATAGAAAGTTTTATAATTTCAGTAAAAATTATAACCAAGTGCAATCTAAGTATCTCTAAATCTCAAACTGTAGTTGAGTACAGTGTTAACTAGGTTTTATCTCTGTTTTTTAAATCACTTATATTCCTAGAATGTGTTTAGTTTCTATAAACTTGGAGCATTCCTGACTGAACCTTGGAAGTCTCGAAGAGTAACTAAGCATCTTGTTCTCTTTGAGCCACTGTTCCTTTACATGTGCGAGAGCCGCTAGCATATTAGATCACTCAAGCCAAAGAACAATCACAGAATTAAGTAGCTTTAGTTATGTGAAAGTGAAAAAAAAATTCTTCTTTTTTAGTTATTAGAAATATACTTTTTTCCCCACAAGGGAGAAAAATGGTACACTAAGTATCATTAAGAGTTTTTTTTTCTGGGATTCTGAACTTCCACATAAATGAGGGACAGAGATAAGGAAATACATTTTAGTGTGAGTTTCTAAGCAGCATATATCAATGTTTTCAAGGCATCTAATTGTTGGCAGTGTTTTTCATAAACATTGTGAGCATCCTATGAAATATGATTAATTTTTAATTATTCACATATCCAAAAAAGGACATGAAATGCTTGTCTAGTATACAGTTTCTATGGATAATTATTTTTTTTAACTACTTAAAGAATATCCTTCAAAAGATCACCGTGCCTTGTTGGGTGTTTTTGTTGTTTTTTTTATTCCCATGAGATAGCCATTTATTTAAAATGAGTGTGAGACTGTTAAGACTTTAAAGACAGATGGGTTAGCAGCCCAAGGATATTCCTCTATAAGACCATGTCAGGAATTAAATAGTTGTATATAAAAACGCCGATAATCCTTCCCATGGTTTTGGTTAGGATCACCTAGTGTACTGTGTGGTGGACGATATTCTCACATACACCTGTTCAGTTAGTGGGATTATATGTTCTTTCATCCTTACATTTGCCTTTCTGCTGCCTCAGTTTAGTGACCCTGGTGTGGCGTGGTGGATGTGGCGTACTCCCTCAGTCCCTGAGACACCCACTACTTGCCTCTGGCTGTTTGCTCACACAATTCCCTGCAGTGTTAGCCCATGGTGGGAGCGAGGTGGAGAGCTCTACCTTATGTTGTGTGTCAGTCTTTCTTTGTGTGATGGTGCCTTCAGAATCATGAGTATTTCCGTTCCTGAATAATGCTAAGTCTTATGAGCAATACGTGTAGGTTTTACTTACATTAATTCCTTTTTCCCTATTATTTTCTTCTTATTATTTTGCTAAGCCTGTGAAATATTTTGGCTCTGATATAACTTGACTTGAATAATATCTTACCTGAGTCTTCCTCCAAGGCAGTGCATATTTCTGCCAGTACTGTAGTTATCTTTCGGGAACTACATGTGGGTAAGCACTTGTATGTAAGCCATTAATACCGCTGTAGCTAATGCATACAAAGAATTCTTCTCTTTACATTTGTAGTCCACAAGTGGGTACATAGTGGGAAGGGAAACTCCCGAGAGATTTCAGCTTTGTCAACTGAGACTGAGCCATACTGTTTTCTACAAGGGCTCAACATGTAGTCTATATAATGTGCTTTCAGTGTATGTTTGAATTCTCCTTTTACTGCTTTTCCTAGACTGTACTGTTCTAAAAGCAAATACCCATGTGTGATTTTTAAGATGTACTGGGCAAAAAAATAAAATAAAATAAAACACTACCAAAACCACTAATTGTTCTAAGAATTTGTTGCATTTTTTTCATGTTGACTCCATATGGATATGCATAAAGATAACTGATTCTTCCTTGTCTTTAACATTCACTACTGAAGGGGAAGTTGTCTGGGCTCTGAAATGACTAAGGATCAAACCTGTTGAACCCAGTTTTATTTGAAACATTCCAGTCAGTAATCAAGAGCAATACAATTCTAGCTTAAAGTTTAAATTTATTGTTTAAATAGTTCATCCATTTTCTGCCTGGCTCATGTAAGCACTGACTGTGTGAACTTTCCTCTCCTTCCCAAACATTCTTCTTCTAGCGTTTGCCCTTCTTCCGTAGCCAGTCAACAGGTCAGGTTGAAAGCTGTCAGGAGCTGTCTGTTGCTGGCTTTGAAAGTGACTGGGATCCATGTGGATTCAGTCGGCTAGGAAGGATCATCAGTTTCCCCAATGAATGGGTACTCACGGGATGCACCACGAGAAGGTCGATCCAATGCATACCCAAACATAATAGCTCTCTAATACTCAGACCCCATCCCAGTTGCTACCTTTCTAGGAAGCTCACCCAGCATATGAAATCAAGTATTAAGTACTTTTTGTTTACTTGACTGAAATCTGTCTCCTATCTACTGTTGCACCTTTTTTTTTTTTCCTCCAGGGTTACTGCTGGGCTTGGTGCTGGCACTGTGAATCCACTGCCCCTAGAGGCCATTTCCCCCCATTTTTGTTGCCCTCGTTGTTCTTGTTATTATTGCAGTTGTTGTTATTGATGTCGTTGTTGTTGGATAGGACAGAGAGAAATGGAGAGAGGAGGAGAAGACAGAGAGGGTCTCCCCTGCAGACCTGCTTCATCACTTGTGAAGTGACCCCCCTGCAAGTAGAGAACCTGGGACTCGAACAGGGATCCTTACACCCGTCTTTGTGCTTCGCGCCATATGATCTTACCCTGCTGCACTACCACCCCACCCCCTGTTGCCCCTCTTGTCTTCTGTAGCTCTACAAGATCATTCCGTTGCTCTGTTGAAGGACACCTCTAGGTATTTAAAGGCAGTTTCCCCCACCAATGTTTGTTCCTGTTAATTATAGATCTTTGATCCTAATCTCTCGCCCCACGTAACCATTGAAGCTCTTAAAATAAGGTGTCTAGACCTTCTGTTTAAGAGGAATGCTAATTATCCCACTGTTCTAGTCACTAGTACATGCATTTTGGGTGGACATTGTACTAACACCTCACGCCGAACGTGAACTGAGCCTTTTCAGCCACTGCTTCCTAAATGCTCAGTTTCGAAGCTACATTTTTACACCCTTATTTACTAAAATTTGCATTTCCCTGGATTTTTTTCCAGCTTTTCAGAATTTTAGAGTCTTGATGCCCACCCAGGATACTTTTTATCCTATCCAACTCTGGGTCATCATTAGAATTGAGACACAATTCTTCCCTGAGAATTCACAGATACCGGGAGTACACAGTGTGCCAGATAACTGATCCATAAAAGAACTTTCTGGGTGTAAGTAGCTACACTTCCATTTGACATGCTATTGTCCACTTCATATTGTTAGGGTTCCCCCCCCCACAAACTTTCTTTTTTAAAATTATCTTTATTTATTTGCTAGATAGAGACAGCCGGAAACTGAGAGGGAAGGCGGAGGTGGTAGAGAGACATCTGCAGCCCTGCTTCACCACTGGTGAAGTCTTCCCCCTGGAGGTGGGGACTGGAGCCTTGAACCCAGGTCCTTGCTCATTGTAACGTGCACTCAACCAAGTGAGCCACCACCCAGTCCCCACAATTGCCTTTATAATGAATACATTTATGCCAAATAAGCATTGTTTATGATATTACATTTACTTAATTTACACTGAGTTGTCAGACTGAAAACATTTGATAAAATGTGTTGTTCCCATTCTAGCACACTTTTTTTTTTTTTTTAACCAAAGCACTGTTCAACTCTGGCTTATGGTGATGCAGGGGATTGAACCTGAATTCTAGCACTCTTCAAGGAAATAGAAATACAGAGAGGGGGCCACGCGGTGGTGCACCTGGTTAGCACACACATTACACATTAAGCACACATGGTCTCAGTTTCAGCCCCTTGGCCCCCACCTGCAGGGGGAGAGCTTCACAAGTGTGGTGAAGCTGAGTTGCAGGTGTCTTTCTGTCTTCCTCTCTCTCCCCTCCCCTCAATTCCTCTCTGTCTCAATTCTTCTTCTAGCGTTTGCCCTTCTTCTGTAGCCAGTCAACAGCATCAGGAGCTGCTTGTTGCTGGCTTTGAAAGTGACTGGGATCCATGTGGATTCAGTCGGCTAGGAAGGATCGTCAGTTTCCCCAATGAATGGGTACTCACGGGATGCACCATGGGAAGGTCGGTCCAATGCATTCCTCTCTATCCAATAAATAAATAAATAACAATAAGAAATACATAGAAATGGAGAGATAGTTCATGGTTGCAGACTGGAAGAATTAACATCAAAATGACCATTCTAGCCAGTGCTATTCTGGAAATGAGGTCTTACTGCCATTAGATTTACTTGTGAATGTGTTCAGTTCAGGACATGTGTTTTCCTTTCCATAAATCATCCACTACTGTGATCTATTGATTGGACCTGACTGATGGACAATCTACTTTTTAAAAAATTTTTTATGTTTACTTATTTTCCCTTTTGTTGCCCTTGTCGGTATTGTTGTAGTTATTGTTATTAATATCCTCGTTGTTAGATAGGACAGAGAGAAATGGGGAGAGGAGGGGAAGAAAGAGGGGGAGAGAAAGATAAACACCTGCAGACCTGCTTCACTGCTTGTGAAGCGGACCTGCAGGTGGGGAGCTGGGGACTCGAACCAGGATCCTTAACACCAGCCCTTGAGCTTTGTGCCACATGCCCTTAACCCACTGTGCTACCACCCGACTCCCGACAATCTACTTTTTTATAGTTCTGTCACATCCTTTGTTTCTCATTGTACCATCACTACAACTGGGGGGGGGAGAGTTATTTAAATGACTGATATTTTCAGTGGTGAACTTAGCACACATGCGCATGCACACACACACACACACACACACACACACACACACACACCATCAGGGAATGATGAATCCAGAACCTCACACATGTGCTGAGCAGCCTCCGCAGGTCAGTGTTTTCACTCTTTCCATTTTAGACAGAAGGAGAGATACCACAGCACTGCTTCACCATCACCCATGGTGCTCATATGCAGTGCTGGGACTCAAGCCCAGTCCTCAGAGCTGATAAAGCACTTGCTCTCCCAAGAGAGCTATCTCCTGGCCCCGACAGATGGGTTTTTAACAATGCACACCTGAAACTTGAAATTATTTCAAGTTTTTTAAATTACTGAAATACTGCCACTAAAATTGCATAACAGAATATGGAGTTCTACAGATCACATAGAAGAGTCCTATTCTGGTAAGAGTGTTGTGCAAATGTTAAATATTTACTATTTTTTCTGTACAAAGTCCCATTGTCTACTAGGGAGCCTCACATGTTCTTTGCTCAAATGAAAGTCTCCAGGGTCCCTTCTAAGTTCTTCTTCTTCTAGCGTTTGCCCTTCCTCCGTAGCCAGTCAACAGCGTCAGGTTGAGCCTGATGTCTGCTTGTTGCTGGCTTTGAAAGTGACTGGGATCCATGTGGATTCAGTCGGCTAGGAAGAATCGTCAGTTTCCCCAATAAATGGGTACTCATGGGATGCACCACGAAAAGGTCAATCCAATGCATCCCCCCTTCTAACTCAGACGCAGTGACTCTGATCAAATGTATGTATTTCTGCTGGGCACTGCCCTAGAATTTATTAACATTCATAATTTGCCTTGTAAGTTGCCTATTTTTCAGATATATGCCTTCCACAAAGAGACTGGTAACTGAATGGACTGTTTAGAATTAAAGAGACATCTTACTCTAACATGAAGACATTCCAAGTTCTCCGGTGAGTTAGTTTCTTAAAACTGCTACTTTTCAAGAATTAATGATGTGGGGCGGGGAAGAAGGGAGATAGCATAATGATTATGCAAAAAGACTTCCCCGCCTAAGCCTCTGAGGTCCCAGGTCCATTCCCCAGCACAACCATGAGCCAGAGTTGAGCAGTGCCCCAGGTCTTTCTGTTTTCCTGTGTCTTCCTCCCATCTATAGATAAATAGATTTAGTTATACAGATGGAAACAGAGATAGATATAGATGGATGTACACAGAAATAGACCCTCCTAAGAGGGAAAATGGAGGATGAGGAGCAGTCCCTTCCACATGTTAAAATAGCAGTTACATTTAGTCCCAGTAGTAAGTCAGCTGAAGCTAGGAGGCAGACAGTGAATGGTGGGGACTGAGCTGTAAGTCACACCATTGCTAGGTAACGCACTACCCAGGTGGCAGTCTGTTTCAGGAACACACAGCCTCTCAGGTGTTGCCAGATGAGTCATAATCATTAAGAAAAAGACTATGGAAGCTAAGACAAGCAGCATCCTTTCAAAATTAGGTAGTTAAAGCAGCTTGAACCTATTTACCTGGGCAGAAATTCAGCCCTGCAGATTGTTGGGGGAGTGAACAGTTAACTGAGACTTTTCCCAGCTGCCTCCCCTGTGGGTTCCTTGCACTGCTGCTTCAAAGAATTCCAAGGTAGCACTCAAGATAGGTATGCAGTTCCCAAACTTCTTTTATTAAGTGACAAGGTAGAAATAGTACAGAAGTGAATTTAGAGTGAAGAGAAAACTCAGACTCCCCCCGAGGGCCCTGAAAGCATTCCAAAAGGCCTCTCTGTGTGAAATCCTTCTCCTCTTAAACCTTACACACATCATTCCTGGGTCAACTTCCTATTGGCCTGCTGGAAACACCAGGTATGGTTATCTTACCCAAACTCCCACAATGTGCATCTTGTTTGAGATCAAGTTCCCAAGTTACCACTTTCCATGTGCTTGGACTCATCCCCATGTCCAATGTGTGCGAACTCAGTGCAACAAAGGGTCTGTGCTGACCAGTTTCTCCCTGTGCTTTCCCTGACCTCAACATTGACCCTCATCTGAAATGAGCCTGGGGTGGGGGATCAAAGCTTCCTTTCTTACCTAGTTTTTCCCCTTTCTTTTCCTTTATTTTATTTTAATTTATTTTATTTCCACCAGAGTTATTGCTGGTGCTCATTCCTGCCACTACAAGTCCACCGCTCCTAGTGGCCATTTTTTTCTTTTTCTCTTTATCATTCTTATTAGATAAGACTGAAAAGAAATTTAGAGAACAGGGAGATGGGGAGCGAGGGATCAGGCAGTACTGCACCTGGTTAAGCACACACACATACATTACAGTGCATGAGGACCCAGGTTCAAGCCCCTGGTCCCCACCTGTAAGAGGAAAGCTTCACAAACGAAGCAGGACTACATGTCGGTGTGTCCCTCTCTCTCTCTCTCTCTCTCTCTCTCCCTCCCTCCCTCCCTCTTTCCCTCCCCCTCCCTCTCTCCTCTCTCCCTCTTCTTCTCCCTCTCTCCCTATCTCCCCCTCCCTTCTCAATTTCTGTCTCTATCCAAAAATAAAAATATTAGAGAGAGGGAGAGAGTCCTGCAAGCCTGCTTCACCCTCATCAGGTGGGGATCAGGGACTCGAACTGGGGTCCTTGTGCTTGTTACTATGTGCGCTTACCAGGGTACACCTGGGCCCCACTAGTTTTTATTAGTAAACTTATTTAGGCATCTACTCCAGAGCCCTCTATAAGTTGTTTTAGTCTCAGACCATGTCTGCTGTTGGCAAATCAGCATGGGTTCTGTGATGTTCTCCTCTGAGCTCTGAAATCTATGTTTCCATATCACTCCTCTGTAAAGGAACATCATCTCCTAAGATTGCCTCCATCCCTTTGTAGTTTGAGGTTCTGTGGTTTACTTGGACCCATATAAATAACATTTTGATGGAACACTCCCTGCTGGTTTTGACTGGGTATATTCATATAAATTTTTTTCAAGACATGGGTGATAGAGCTAAACCCTTAGATAGAAGTTTTGAATTTCTGTTGCTTCATCTTATGTATAAAAATCTTTAAAAAAAAATATGTTGGTACTTTTTAGCACATACTATATAATGTTCTAGGAGCAAAGAAGCAATTTTTCCATCAGTGATTTGGGGATGAAAGCCTTAATTCAGATGGCAAAATTTGAAGTGATTGTGAAGTCAATTGCCTGTATCAATAAGCAGAACAGAACACTTTAAAGGTGAACTTAAAAGAAGTCGATCGTAAAAATAAAAGACAATTAGTGCCTGGAGATTTAGAAATGCCTTCACCCTGCCTAATCTCCAAAGCGTGGCTGACAGCAGACCTGTTACATGAGTCTTTGCTGCTGACAGGTAGCAATATATCAGTCTGGGCGGTGCCTCTCTGGAGAGGCAGGATAACTAAGGGACAGACTTTGAGATCCGTCTTTATTCCCTTCACTCAGTGGTAGGAGCAGCCAGAATTTCCTGATACATTACTAACCAGGAAATCCCAAATGCCCAGCGGCAAGAAGTTAAAAACTGCTCTGAAAAGCTTTTTATATTCTGAAAACCTAAATTACACATACCTGCAAACCACACACAGCACCTGGGTAAATAAAGTGTGACTGAATAAAGACTGGCCTATTTGCAAAAGGGAATCTGGAAAACATTAGGGTTTAAGGTGGTTGTCATTACTTAATATTTTCTACTTTAAAACACTTTGGTTAAGGGGGGGGAAATGAAATGTACGAAACAAGAACTGAAATGACTGTTGCAACTAAAATTTCAGTTCATTTACTTTTCAGGTCTTACGGGTCTATGAGGTTTGAAAGGAGCAGCACTACACTACAAAGCAACAGCACTTTCTGTCTCCAAGTGGCGAAGTTCCCAGAGATACATCTGCACTGTGGAATGAATGTACTGAAGAGATAATTAGGCATTGATTGTTCTCCAAATATGGGATCAAACAACAGTGGTATATGATATCTTACCTAGTGAAGACTTTAAAGGCTGCAAACTCAAGATTCAGTACAAGCCAAGTTGTCTGCTATATTAAATAGGATCTGGGAACCCAGGAAGCCACACTACAGATTTATGCTGAGTGTACTTTGTCTAGGTACCTAGATGGCTGAGGGACTTCTCTTTGAAGAAAGAAGTCATCATCTCATTCTGACCCAGGATTCACTTTGCTTCTGTAGAAAGCTGTTGGGTTGAATCATAAGAAATTTTGAGTTGGAGCACTAGGACAATGTACTTGCTTCATCCTGTGTAAGACCTAGGTTCAAGCTTGACCCTTACTGCACTGAAGGGAATTTGGGGTTCTGTTGTGCCCTTAGTCTATTTGAAAAAATAAAAGGAAAAGAAAAGGAGGAAGGGAAAGTCAGCCTGGAGTGGTGAAGCCCTAATGACAACAGTAAAAAGAAATTGCTAGTTTTATCTGCCTATTTACTGCCTTTAGGGTTATTGCTAGGGCTTGATGCCAGCACTATAAATCCTGGTAGCCATTTTTTCCCATTTTTATTTAATAGGACAGAGAAATTGAGGGGATACATATGGAGAGAGAGATACACCTGCAGATCAGATTCACCTCTTGTGAAGCGTCTCCCCTGTAGGTGGGGAGTGAGCAGGGGCTCTAACCCGGATGCTTGTGCTGGTCTTTGTGCTTTCTACTATGTGCTTAACCAGGTGTGCCACCACTTGGCCCCTTGAAATTGCAAGTTTAATATGTCAAAAACTTACTTTACTTTCATCTAAACACTAATCAGCTCTGGTTTATAGTGGTGTGGAAAATTGAACCTGGGACCTCAGAGCTCTGGCAGAAGTTTTTTTTTTTTGTTTTGCTTTTTATTCCCTTTTGTTGCTCTTGTTGTTTTGTTGTTATAGTTATTGTTGTTATTGATGTCATCATTGTTGGATAGGACAGAGTAAAAAGGAGAGAAGGGAAGACAGGGGGAGAGAAAGATAGACACCTGCAGACCTGCTTCACTGCCTGTGAAGCGACCCCCTACAGGTGGGGAGCAGGGGACTCGAACCGGGATCCTTAGCCGGTCCTTGTGCTTTGCGCCACATGTGCTTAACCCACTGCGCTACCACCCGACTCCCAGCAGAAGTCTTTTGTATAGCCCCTATATCAAATATTTCAAAATCATCAATTTTAACTACTTCAAAGCTAATAGTTTTTTTTTTTTTTCCCTAAGCTAGGTCAATTTAGGATTGACAAGTTACATTTATCAAGAGGAAATAGAAACACACAACAAAAGCTTTTGTACTATTCAGAAAGTAAAATGCCTGAGTATAGGTAGTGGGGCTCTTATTGGGAAGGCTATAGGCATAAAACTAGAGTTCTGACTTTAACAGATAAAGTTTCAAAGGTGAAAGAAGTATATACAGAAATAGGAGAGAAGTTTAGTGGGATCATTATAGAAACAACTCCAGCAATAACATATCCTACACTGGAAACTAGTAAGACTCAGTTCTTAGTGATTGTGACAATATAAAAGAGAACAATTATAAAAACCTACTAGTATATCCTGCTGATACATTCAAAGTAGCAACAAAAGAAAACAATGTTCAAAACTTTATTTTAATGCCATAGCACCATAATTTTGTCAAGACTGTATTTCCCCACTAAATATTGCATATTAAAAAAAACCATTTATAACCCAAGAAATTCTGATTAAATAAAATATTAAATTTTATTGAAAAACCCTACCAAGACAATCTAATGTATATATAAAATGCATGTATTAATTACAAATTAAACATCTGAGGTTAATGTGAAACAGAAAAAAAAAACCCTGAAATTATTAAAACTATAAATTTTATACAGTAACTAGCAAGTACTATTGTTCATAGTGTCAAATCTCTTGAATATTTGGGTTAGGAGCCTTCAGAGTACAATGAAGAGAGAGAGTATAGGCACTTAAAGTTCTAGGACCCATAATGTCCCCATTCAGTTTTAAATTTTTTGATGAAGTCTTTTTATGTGTCAAAGTTAGGAATTTTGTGCTGATTTCCAAAACATAAGCCTACTTATTTTTATTATAATATTAAAGTTCAATATGTAACAAATATAAATAGGCAAAAGGATAAAGATAAAACAAAGCACAAAGTCATTATAAAAATCACTATTAGACACTACTACATATTCCATCCTATTATCTCATAAACCAAGGCTTTCAGCTGTCTGGATTCATAGGTGACTGTATTCTTCCCAGAGTGCATTCTTTCTTCTTCCAGGGGTTGCTCGATAACGGCAGGTATATTCCTACCATGAACTTCACAATGCTCAAGAAACTGCACACATTCTTGAATAACATTGTCACGCAGCATGATTGTGTGTTTTGACATGTTTTCTAATAGGGACAGGAAGCATCTTTTGGCATAATACCAGGTGTCAGTTCCCAGTTTTTTACCATACGGTTCTAAGCTTTTGATAACTCGAGAAATGCCAAAGTCATAATTCCCTTTGGCACAATAGAGTGTGCCTATCACCAAATTCACAATGCAGAGGTGGTAGATTTTTTTATCTGGGTCGTCATAGGAGAGCTGCTCTTCTTCCTTTTCAATCTTCCTCATCAGCTCCTCAGCCTCTTCATTTTGACTTGTCATAATATATGAAACGCAGAGATTTGCCAGTACAATAGCACTGACATTCAGAATGTTGTCGTAATGCTTCTTGACTATGGGTTCGTAAAAACCGATGGCTTCTTTGTATTTGTTCTCCTGCATGAACAGAACATGTGCCACGTTCAGCTTCCACACGTCGTGGTCACTACAGAATTCCACAGATTTACGGAAGATCTTTTCCACCATTGTGTAATTTTCAAGGTTCCAGTAGATTTTTGCCTGGGCCATCAACACAGGGATATACTTCTCCAGAGTGTCATCATATTCATTCACTGATTTTTTGACAGCTTCTTCATCTCTGTTGTGTCTTGCTTCCTGTACTAGTATAGTGAGTTTCCGCAGCTGTTCAGTCAGCATCCCTGCTAGCCCATCCAGCTTCACGAAAGCCTCTTCAGGAGCTGTCTGGCAAGTGATCATGGCATCCAAGAAGTCATAGAGATAGGGTGTGAGGAACTTATAAGTCAAGTGGGCGTTCTCTGCCAGGACATCTGCTGCTAGGTCAAAATACTCATACTTACAGTAGAGTAATAACAGGTTGCCAAAGGTCTCTGGAGGGAAGGGGTTCTGCTGGAGCAAAAACTGGAGTTTTTCAAACCCTTCCGTTGGCTTGGCATCCATGTTCATTAGTGCCTGGTTGTGTAGAGTCACAGGATCTAACTCTTCCTCTGCTCTAGGTGGCATGTCAGTGAGGGCTTCCTGAGCAGCCTCGTGGTTTCTCAGTTGATATTCTATGGCTGCCTTGAGGTTGAAGGCTTCCACCAGAGCAGTCTGGTGAAGGACTACGGTGTTGCCCACACTGCGAACATCAATGCCTTCTGTGGTCATGCCTACACCCAGCTCTGGGTGCTGGCGAATGCCACGCTCAATAATGTCTGCAATATGCTTCAGAGCTGGGGCATAGTGCCGGTTGTTGTAATGGGCCAAAGCTAGGTTGTAAGAAAGGTCAGGCTGGTAGCCTGAGGCTTGCAGGGCCGCAGAGAACTTGGAACACGCAGCCTCATACTGTCCCTCTTTGTAGAGCAGGCAGCCCAGGTTCACCTGGCCATCAGTCTGAGTCTCCCCAGCACTGTCGTCTCCCCCGTCCCCACTCAGCAGCTGTTCCACCAGACTTCTGGCCCCAGGCAGGTCGCCCTCGCTGTACTTGATGGCAGCTTGCAGGCGCAGGACCCGGCTGTGATAGGCAGGGCTGTCCAAGAGGAAGGCGACCCGGGTGGCCTCCGGGTAGAGGCAGGCCTTGTAGAGCGCCTGGGCCTGGTACAGGCGGTACTGCTCCAGCTCGGGGTGCAGCTGGCCCAGCTGCTCATAGCAGTCGGCCGCCAGCGCGAACTCCTGCAGGCGGTAGTAGCAGTAGCCGAGCAGCGAGAGGCCGGCGCGGCTCTTGGGGCTCCGCTGGAGCTCCCCGCTCAGCAGCTGCACGGCCTCGGCGTAGCGGGCGTCGCGGACCAGCCTGTACACGACCGCCGTGAACTCGCCATCGGGGATCTGCGCGCCGCCCCCGAGCGCCGCCATAACTGCCGGGAGGGAAGCGCGTCCCTGTTACCAAGGCAACAGGCCGACCGGAAACGGAAGGTTGTCGTTTGGTGGGGGCTATTTTCTTTCCCTTTGTTTGAAGGGTGGAGTATTTCCTCTAACAGTGACTTTACAGGAGAGGAACCCTATAACATTGGGAAGGACTCAGTTACGTTTACTCATTTCTGCCAGGAGCTGCGATGACTCCTGCCCACCAAGGGGTGGCGCTAGGGGCGAGAGGGAGCTCCTCCATGATGTTCAGAAAGTGGAAAACGACATCCCAGAATGCACTTGTCTAGGCCTGGGGCGGGAACCTTTGCCGCGTTGCATGTAGGGAAATGTAGTTCTTGCTACAGAGACCTGCTGCTCTTTGCATATGAGGAATGCGGTTTTTTCATATTGTCCTGGACGATGGTTGCTCCTTCCTGCAGTTGCTTCAATTTCTGTAGCGGAGGGAGGTTTATGGTGGGAAATTACCACTCTCCTTTTCCTTCTCCTCCACATCCTCCTCCTCTTCTTCCTCTTACTTTGTCTTTCCCCTCCTCTTTAATCAGCCTCCTCTTTTTCTTTTTTCTTCCTCTTCCTCCTGTTTTCCCTTTTGCTGTATTGTGCTGAGCATGCAAATAATGTAATCCCTCGTGTTTTTTGTTATTTATTAATTTTCCCTTTTGTTGCCCTTGTTGTTGTGGTTATTTATGTCGTTGTTGTTGGATAGGACAGAGAGAAATGGAGAGAGGAGGGGAAGACAGAGAGGGGGAGAGAAAGACAGACACCTGCAGACCTGCTTCACCGCCTGTGAAGCGACTCCCCTACAGGTGGGGAGCCGGGGGCTCGAACTGAGATCCCTAGCCCGGTCCTTGTGCTTTGGCGCCACATGCGCTTAACCCGCTGCGCCACCGCCGGACTCCCAATCCCTCGTGTTTTAAGAAAGTATGAATTAAATAGGCAGAAGGTCGATTTTGAATCCTTCCTCTTTTAATATACTTAAAAGATACATTTTAAATGATATTTTAAAATCTTTTTAATTTATTATTGGGTGGAGATAGAAAGAGTGGAGGCGAAGATAGAGGGAAAGAAATAGACACCTGTAGCCTTGCTTCACGTGTGCAGGTTACAGTGCACAGGGACACAGGTTCTAGTCCCCAGCCCCCACCTGCAGGGGGAAAGCTTCACCATTGGTGAAGCAGGACTGCAAGTGTCTCTGTCTCTCTCCCTCTCTATCTCCCCCTTCCTCTCAATTTCTGACGGTCTCTACTCAATAAATAAATAAAAAGTTAATTAAAAAACAATGCCAAATAGGTTTGATCATTTAACATTTTGGCAGGTAAACACCATTCTTTTAGCTTCTATATACATTTTACCTGAATGAAATCCTTCTACACAGAAACTGCCTCTCCTTCTCTAGCAAAATCCACTTGAATCCAATATCATCTTCTCAGAGCCTAATTTCTTTCAGTAAGGCACTGAATTGCAAACACAGACTATTTTCATGTTGTTGTGAAGAGTACGTGTGTGCGCGTGTGTGTATGTGTGTGTGTGTGTGTGTGTGTGTAATATATATATTCATTCCAGCTTCTCAATATTCTATTGGAAACAGCATGACTCCTTGTGGTATTGCTTTTCAGAATTTCTATCATTAATTAAAGCAACTTCTTTTATCATTAAGACCCACTCTTCCCAGTCCTGGCCTAATCTGTTCTCAAACTGCCAGTCACAGACAGCAGTGAAGGTTATGCCAATTTCACAGTGTGATTTGTGCACTCATTTCATTTTGAAAATGACCCTGCCCTCCATCTGTCTACACAGAATGTTCTTTTTTTTTTCAAGCCAGGCCACAGGGGAGCAGCACAGGAAATAAGGAGGAAGATGGGATGGCCTCCTCCTGCCCACTTCAGCTGCCTCCTCCCAGACAGGCACCTATGCAAAGGGGCATTTCCATTGCTGCCTGAAGGAACCAGAGAAGTTTGGGGACAGCAGACAGCCCTTCTGTTTTTCACGCAGTTCCACGAAGCCATTTGAAGTGAATGTTTATGTGATACAACTACCCTGGTGCTACATAAAATATGCAAATGAGGGGGCTGGGTGGTAGTACACTCAAGAGTGTTCAAGTTACAATGTGCAAGAACCTGGGTTCAGATCCCTGGTCCCCAAGGTGGGGGGGGGAGTTTCAGTTGTGAGGTAGTGCTTCAGGTGTCTACCCCTCTTTATTTATTTATGCTTCCAGGGTTATCGCTGGGGCTTGGTGCCAGCACTATGAATCCACTGCTCCTGGACACCTTTTTTTTTTTTTTTTTCCTCCATTTTATTGGATAGGACAGCGAGAAATTGAGAGGGGAGAGGAAGATAGGGAGAGAGGAAAAAAGACACCTGCAGACCTGCTTCATGGCTTGTGAAGCAACTCCCCACACACACACACACACACACACACACAGGTGGGGAGCTAGAACCTGGATCTTCAGACTTAGTAATATGTTCGGTTAACCTGGTGTGTCACTACCGGGCTTCCTCTGTCTCTCCCTTTCCATATTCCCCTTCTATCTCACTTTCTCTATCTCTATCCAAAATAAGTGAAAAAAAAATATATATATATATATGTGAAAGCAAAGCTGCTGAAGAATACAACATCCAGACTCTTGCTCTCCTAAGCTATATCCAAACTGACTGGAAATAGTTGTGACACAGCAAGTGAAAGGACTTGGGGTCTTGATTAGCATATGACTTAGGCTGAACTGTGAGAATGCAATTAGCATCAGCTGATCTCAGTTAAGTAAACCAAGTTACTTAACTTCCTGGTGGCCCCAAGTCCAGCCTCCCTCCCAGCTTCTGTTCCTGCACTCACCTCTTCCAGCTTCCTGCTTCCCTACTTGCTTGCAGCCCCACCATGGCCACTTCTCCTGGGACTTATCTCATGGGCCTGGCCCATTCTTAACCCTGCTGATAATTGCTTATTTTGCTGTACCTAAAATCTACCGTTCCATACTTCTGTAGCGCCATATAATAAATGTTGATTGTTTTAAACCAGAGCCCAGCCACACACCTGAGAAGTCCTTTTATTTTTTTTAGTTACAATAGAAACACATTACCCGTGGTCTGGGCGGTAGCATAGCGGGTTAAGCGCACATGGCGCAAAAGCTCAAGGACCCGTGTAAGGATCCTGGTTTGAGTCCCCACTCCCCACCTGCAGGGGTGGGGGTCGTTTCACAAGAAGTGAAGCAGGTCTGAAGTTGTCTTCCTCTCCTCTTCTCTCTCTTCCCCTCCTCTCTCGATTTCTCTTTGTCCTATCCATAACAACCACAACAAGGGCAACAACAAGGGCAACAAAATGGGAAAATAGCCTCCAGGCACAGTGGATTTGTAGTGCAGGCACTAACCTACCAAGTACTTCCTAGCAACCACATAGTTGCAACTCAGGCCTCAGAACTCAGAAAGTTCGAGTTCTACTGCCCAAATTAAGTTGGTTATTGACTTTTAACTGAAACAACAACACACACACACACACACACACACACACACACACACACACACACACACCAAGGGAGTCGGGCGCACGTGGTTCGAAGCGCAAGGACCAGAGTAAGGATCCCAGTTCGAGCCCTTGGCTCCCCATCTGCAGGGGAGTCACATCACAGGCCGTGAAGCAGGTCTGCAGGTGTCCATCTTTCTCTCTCCCTCTCTGTCTTCCCCTCCTCTCTCCATTTCTCTCTGTCCTATCCAACAACAATGACATCAATAACAACAACAATGATAACTACAACAATAAAAAATCAAGGACAACAAAAGGGAAAATAAATAAAGCATAATAATAATAACCAAACAAGATACTAATATTCTTACAATACTAGGCCCAGTGGGATCTGGAGATTGAACTAATCCATCATTCATTATTTCCTAATGAATTTAACTTTGGAATAGCATGGTACCTCTGTGTCCTTTCTCATCTGTGGCATGCAGAACAGTGTGGATAGTCTGGTAGCATGCTCTGAAATATGCTTAGTGTTGGCTCGGGAATCTCCCCATATATACATAAGTACACAAGCATGCAAGCGTGTGGAGAGAGAGAGGACATATGGGCAGCAATACTAATGAAAAAACAGATAAGCAGCCTGGGTGAAAACTCAATGGGTAGAGTTCACACATTACCTTGGAGAGGAAGTGGCTTCCACTATGCATACACAGAAGATCTCACAGGATGAAGGAGCACTGCACTGCTACATCCCCACCTTCAGTGGGGGATCACTTCACAAGCAGTGAAGCAGGTCTGTAGGTGTCTTTCTCCCTCTCTATCCCCCTCTCCTCTCTCACTTTCTCTCTGTTCTATCCAATAAAAAACGGAAAACGTGGCCACCAGCAGCAGTAGATTTATAGTACAGGCATCCAGCCCCATTGATAACCCTGGGGGGGGGGGAGTAAGGAATGAATTATCACTTTTTTGTTTTAATACTATTATCTTCCATGTGTGTATGCTGAATATGCTTGCTTTCATTTCTACAGTGTAGGCATGAAAATAAGAAACTGGATGGGGAAGGTCTTTGAAGTAAAGAGTTATAAAATGATATTCCTAAAAGAAAGATGCCATTAGGTTCTGTACACATCTTCTGATTTGCAAAGCCTTTAAACTGTTCCCTTCCCTTCCCTTCCCTTCCCTTCCCTTCCCTTCCCTTCCCTTCCCTTCCCTTTCCATTTCTTTTTCTTCAAAAGCAAGTCACGATTGGTTTGATAACCAACCATCCAGTTGTCTGAACAGTAGGGCACTCGTTTTAAAGACTTTCTCTTTGGTGAGCTATGGAACACCGTCCCAGCACACTTGAGCGGGAGGACTGAGAACAACTTGGAATCTAAGCCTGTGCTTCAAGTCTTCTGCTCCCTTGCTCTCCACATCCAGTGGACTTCTGCCAGTTCTGTCTTTGAACTCCTGCTAACTCTGTTTCTCTCTCGTTTCTACTCTTGCTGCTCTAGTTTCTTCCACACTTTCTCTTGGATATGCAAGAAGTTTCCTAGCTAACTTGCCTGTATTTTTTTTTTCCTTGAGAACCTTCCAAAAACTTTGATACATTTTATGACATCTTTTTTCCTTCGTTTTCTTTCTCTCTCTCTTTCTTCCTTCCTCTCTTTCTCTTTCTTTTCCTCAAGGCTTTGCTCTAGGGACCTCGGTAAATCTTTAAAGACACCTTGCCAACAACCTGTGAGATAGCCCAGCTGCAGGGAGCCTACTCTGCTCTGTATTTATCAGGGACTCACCCAGGTTTGAGTCCCTGATAAATAGATCTCATGAGACTATGACACTGGAGGAAGCTTCAGTGTTATGACATCTCTCTCTCTCTATTAAAATCTAAAAATTAGTCATCTCAGAGTTGTGAAGTGCTTGTGAGAAAGAAAAAGAAAAGAAGGGAGGGGACGGGGCAAAAGGAAGAAAGGCAGGAAGACCGTTTCCCATTTCTCCCAGGAGATCATGAGATTCTTGTAAACAACTCTCAGTGGATTTTCTTCCTAATTATTTTCCTTAATTAATAATATCATTAATTACATAATATATTTAAACCTTATAGCTTGTTTCATTAGAAAATTTTATTTTAAATAAATATCATCAAAATGAATATTCTCCCCAGAGCCATATACAAATTTAATGCAATACCCATCAAAGTTCCACCAGGCTTCTTTAAGAGAATAGAACAAACGCTACAATCATTTATCTGGAACCTGAAAACACCTAGAATTGCCAAAACCATCTTAAGGAAAAGAAACAGAAATGGAGGCATCACACTCCCAGACCTTAAACTATATTATAAAGCCATCATCATCAAAACAGCATGGTACTGGAACAAAAATAGGCATACAGACCAGTGGAACAGAATTGAAAGCCCAGAAGTAAATCCCAACACCTATGGGCATCTAATCTTTGATAAGGGGGCCCAAAGGATTAAATGGAAAAAGGAGGCTCTCTTCAATAAATGGTGCTGGGAAAACTGGGTTGAAACATGCAGAAGAATGAAATTGAACCACTTTATCTCACCAGAAACAAAAATCAACTCCAAATGGATCAAAGACCTAGATGTCAGACCAGAAACAATCAAATACTTAGAGGAAAACATTGGTAAAACACTTTCCCACATACACCTCAAGGACATCTTTGATGAATCAAACCCAATTGCAAGGAAGACCAAAGCAGAAACAAACCAATGGGACTACATCAAATTGAAAAGCTTCTGCACATCCAAAGAAACTATTAAACAAACAGAGAGACCCCTCACAGAATGGGAGAAGATCTTCACATGCCAGACATCAGACAAGAAACTAATCACCAAAATATATAAAGAGCTCAGCAAACTCAGCCGCAAAAAAGCAAATGACCCCATCCAAAAATGGGCAGAGGAAATGAACAAAACATTCACCACAGAGGAGATCCAAAAGGCTAACAAACATATGAAAAACTGCTCTAGGTCACTGATTATCAGAGAAATGCAAATCAAGACAACACTAAGATACCACCTCACTCCTGTAAGAATGGCATACATCAAAAAGGACAGCAGCAACAAATGCTGGAGAGGATGTGGGGACAGAGGAACCCTTTTACATTGCTGGTGGGAATGTAAATTGGTACAGCCTCTGTGGAGAGCAGTCTGGAAAACTCTCAGAAGGCTAGACATGGACCTTCCATATGACCCAATAATTCCTCTCCTGGGGTTATACCCCAAGGACTCCATAACACCCAACCAAAAAGAGGTGTGTACTCCTATGTTCATAGCAGCACAATTCATAATAGCTAAAACCTGGAAGCAACCCAGGTGCCCAACAACAGATGAGTGGCTGAGAAAGCTGTGGTATATATACACAATGGAATACTATGCAGCTATCAAGAACAATGAACCCACCTTCTCTGACCCATCTTGGACAGAGCTAGAAGGAATTATGTTAAGTGAATTAAGTCAGAAAGATAAAGATGAGTATGGGATGATCCCACTCATCAATAGAAGCTGACTAAGAAGATCTGAAAGGGAAACTAAAAGCAGGACCTGATCAAATTGTAAGTAGGGCACCAAAGTAAAAACCCAGTGGTGAGGGGTAGGCATGTAGCTTCCTGGGCCAGTGGGGGGTGGAAGTGGGAGGGAGGGATGGGTCACAGTCCTTTGGTGGTGGGAATGGTGTTTATGTACACTCCTAGCAAAATGTAGACATATAAATCAGTAGTTAATTAATATGAGAGGGGGAAATCAATTGTATGTCTCAAAGTTTCTCAAAAGACAAACTGAATCTTTTTAATATATAGGCTATGTATTTGATATGCGGACTCTCTCAAAAGCCTAGACCAAGTAGATTAGAAGCTTCCAATAGCACAGCTATATACAAGATACTGGGTACTGTCCAGGAAACCATAACAAAGGGACTTTTCAAAGTTAACCCAATTAACAAATAATGTGATGATAATATTAACTATCGATTGTCTTTTTGAACCCTAAGACAGCAGGAACCTCACATCTTCACTATAGAGCCCCTACTTCCCCCAGTCCTGGAACCCTTGGATAGGGCCCACTTTCCCGTATGCATCTCCCAATCCAAACCAAACAACATTGCATCTGCCGATCACAAACTAACCAAAGCAACGATTGCTACCTCAACATGCTTCACCCCAGAATGTATCCAGAGACTTCACGTGTGGAATGACAACCCTTCAGCTTCATTACTCGGGTGAGACCTTTCCTTTAATAGTACACTCTAATTTCATCTCAGGTAGTTCACTTTCCAACAAAGTCCCATAACCTAGATATACACCAGTTTCTGTGAGAGAGAGCTTATGTGCACACGTATCCATAAACTACTGCAAAATATATACCTGAAAGCAGGACTACACTAGAGTTTGCAGTGAGTACCTCCCTAACACTTCCTCTCCACTATTCCAAGCTTGGGATCCATGATTGCTCAACAAATTGTTTGGCTTCATATGTTAACTCTCTTTTCAATCACCAGGTTCCAGATGCCACCAGGATGCTGGCTAGGCTTCCCTGGATTGAAGACCCCACCAATGTGTCCTGGAGCTCAGCTTCCCCAGAGTCACACCCTACTAGGGAAAGAGAGAGGCAGACTGGGGGTATGGACCGACCAGTCAATGCCCATGTTCAGCGGGGAAGCAATTACAGAAGCCAGACCTTCTACCTTCTGCATCCCTCAACGACCCTGAGTCCATGCTCCCAGAGGGATAGAGAATGGGAAAGCTATCAGGGGAGGGGGTGGGTTATGGGGATTGGGTGTTGGGAATTGTGTGGAGTTGTACCCCTCCTACCTTATGCTTTTGTTCACTAATCCTTTCTTAAATAAAAAATTAAAAAAAAAAAAAAAAAAAAAGAAAAAGAAAATTTTATTTTAGTGCCGAGTGGTGGCGCACCTGGTTAAGTACACACATTAGAGTGTGCAAGGGCCTGGATTTGAGCCCCGGTCCCCGCCTGCCACAGGAAAGGTTTTCGAGTGGTGAAGCAGGACTGCAAGTGTCTCTCTGTCTCTCTCCCTCTCTATCTTCCCCTACCGTCTCGATTTCTGGCTGTCTTTATCCAATGAAAACTTTAATACTGAAATGGTTTGCAATTTCTTTTCTAAAGAGCTCAAATATCATGACCTATACTGGGGGTTTCTCACATGATTTCACCATTCCCTTGTTGGGCCATCCCTCCCATGACCTATTCTCATTTTCCTTTTTTTAAATTTTTTAATATTTATTTATTTATTACCTTTTGTTGCCCTTATTTTTTATTATTGTTGTAATTATTGTTGTTCTTATTGATGTCGTTGTTGTTGGATAGGACAGAGAGAAATGGGGAGAGGAAGGGAAGACAGAGAGGGGGAGAGAAAGATAGACACCTGCAGACCTGCTTCACCACTTGTGAAGTGACCCCCTGCAGGTGGGGAGCCGGGGGCTCGAACCGGGATCCTCACTCTGGTCCTTGAACTTTGCGCCAAGTGCGCTTAACCCTCTGCACTACCGCCCGACTCCCTTTTTTAATATTTATTTATTTATTCCCTTTTGTTGCCCTTGTTTTTTATTGTTGTTGTAATTATTGTTGTTGTTATCATTTTTCTAACTTATCCCATGTCTAGCCCCACCCTTTTCCCCCTGCACTACTGGAAACTCAAATTTTCTTATATTATTATTCTTCCTGTGTTGCTCAACACAAGCCCTAAGAACCATCTGGCTACAGCCAAAGTGGTTGACTGAAATGTTGTGTTCAAAGATGTGTCTCCACAAGTGTGTTTAATGACCAGTTTCTGAATCAATATTTCTCTTCTATTTATTTGTTTACCTATTTATTTATTGCCTCCAGGATTATCACTGAGGCTCGGTGCCAGCACTGCAAATCCACTGCTCCTGGTTGCCATCCTCCCCATTTTATTGGATAGAACAGGGAGAAACAGAGAGGAGGGGAAGATAGAGAGGGGGAGAGAAAGAGAGACACCTGCAGACCTGCTTCACAGCTTGCAAAATGACTCCCCTGCAGGTGGGGAACCAGGATCCTTCCACTAGTTTTTGGGCTTCATATTATATGCGTTTAACGAGATGAACCACTGCCCCTCCCAATTTTACCCTTATTGTTGCCAAATGAGGGAGAGCTTGGAGGTGGGGGTAAGCGGGAATCAACCATATCTATTAACTAGGGATAAGGGATGGAGAGCCTTTGTGTTCTTTTTTTTTTAAATATTAAAAAAATTTTTTTCAAATCTTCTACTTTTATTTTGTTTATTTATTATTGGATAGAGACAGAGATGAATTGAGAGGGGAGGGGGAAGGAGAGAGGGAGAGAAACAGAGAAACACCTATAGCCCTGCTTCACCACTTGTGAAGCTTTCCCCCTGCAGGTGGGGACCAGGGGTTTGAACCTGGGTCCTTGCGCACTGTAATGCGTGCACATAACCAGGTGCGCCATCACCCGGCCCCAGCCTTTGTATTCTTTTGGATTAATTCTCAGCCACTCTGGAGAGATGGATGATGATCAACAGCTGATGAAACCATCCAAGAGAAGCCTTATTGGACCTGGATAGTGATTTATGGACAAAGTGATAAACTGGGGGGCCAGGAGGCAGTGAACCCTGTTAAGCACACATATATGAAGCGCATAAGTGGGGCTTTGAGCCCCCACTCCCCACCTGCAGGGAGGACACTTCACAAGTGGTAAAGCAGGTGTGTCTCTCTCTCTCTCCCTATCTCCCTTCCTCTCTCCACTTCTCTCTGTCCTATCCAATAAAGTGGAAAAAATGGCTGCCCGGAGCTGTGGATTTGTGGTGTAGGCACCGAGTGCCAGCGATAACCCTGGAAGCAAAAACAAAACTGAGTGATAGACTAAATTTCTGAGAGGGACAAAAGGGTTTTCTCCACCTATCCCAGTTTCTCTTTTTAACTTGGAGCACATAAAATCTAGTTGAGCATCAAGGACAGATACTGACCCTATTCTCGTGGGTAGTGTTCTTTTCAGGTGGGTTGTAAGAAGCTGGAGAGGGAACCACTACTGAAATGTTACCAGGCTAGTTCAGGACCCTAGAAGGCAGCCTTTTGGGTACTCCAGCTATAGCTACGGAGCCCTTGGGTAAGTAAGGGAGATCAAGGGGGAAAAAGTCTTACCTGATTACTGGGTCTTTGGGGAAGACAATTAAGTAAACTTCAAAGGATTTCTCAATAAGTCAGCCTCACTTTAAGAAGTAGCATTTACTACATGAAGATAAGACCATCCATATATGACTTTTTTTTTTTTTTAGGATACAGATGCAGAGAAAAAGTAGAAGAGACCACAGCACTGAAACTTCCTTTAATACAATGGGGGCTGTTTCTGAACCTGGTTCATATATTTGTGACAAAGCATCACACTATCTGAGGGAGCTATTTCTCTGGTCCTACTTGTTTCTGTCATTTTATTGGGGGTAATGATTTACAGTACAGTTTTTGACACATAAATACAATTTTTCGTCTCCCTGAACAGGCGTTTGCAGAACGCGCTTATTGAATCCACTGCTCCTGGAGACCATTTTTTCCATTTTGTTGCCCTTGTTATTGTTGCCATTGCTGTTGTTGGATAGGGCAGAGAGAAATCGAGAGAGGGAGGGAAGACAGAGGTGGGGGTGGTCAGAGAAAGATGGACACTTGCAGCTCTGCTTCACCACTTAAGAGGTGACCCCCTCCACCCCCGCCCCCAGGTGGGAAGCCGGGAGCTCAAACTCTTGCGCTTTGCATCATGTGTGTAGCCTGCTGCGCTACCGCACGCCCCCCTCCCCATTTTGGTTTTGTTACTAGCTAATGGGGAATAAAAACAAGGACTTTTTGTTATGGAAGCATTTGCTTTTAGGAGATGGCGACTGATTTTTCGCTGTGTTTTTAGCAGAAAGATATGTTGGTGGTTTACAAATAAGAACACTTGGGAGTAAGAGAATTTGGACAAGCCCACTGAGACACTGATTCCTGTTGTTTTATTCTTCCTTCATGGAATCTAGTGCTACAAAATCATTATGAAATGTCTTTTAAAATTCACCCCCTAAAGAAAAAAATTAGTAAACTAAATTTCCACCAGCATAGGAAAAGGAAATTAGCAGTCAAATCCGGTCTCGGAGGGTCATCAGAGCACAGTCTATCTCCTTTGTCCTGGGCCACATTTATGCCAGCTTGCAGGGTGACTCTAGCCTCTGGCTTAGAACCTTAGTGGGATGTGTGGAGGAAAAGCTGTAAGCTCTGGGTGGCCGCATGAGAAGCAAATCCATTTGTTGGATGGACATTTTTAAAACCTGCCACACATGTTAGCTATTTTTATGGCAATTAAATTGTTGGGGAGATCTGGGAAGTGAAGGTGCAGTAACAGCTTTCACAATAAACCATATGGAAACTCATCTAATCCAACTCTTGGAGGTCAAAAGCCACAGTAACATGTTGCTTTGTTCCACGAGGAAGAATTAAGAGTCTTTAGACAGCTGTTGTTGTTGTTGTTTTGTTTTTTTCCTTTTCCCTTTATAGGCTGGTGCTCCAGATTTGGGGTGGAGGGTGAGTTAACTTCTCTAAGAAGTATTTTAGCTAGCAACTTCAAAGGGAGCGTTCATTTCTTTTTCTTCTTAAATTTTTACTTAAATAATATTTTATTGGTGACTTAGTAGTATTTAGTTAATTAGATTTCAAGAGTTTTTTCATATCCACACTAGACGCTTATAGATTACCATATCTCCTTTCTCTACTTACTCCGCTCATCACCTTACTTCTCACAAAGTCCAAGAGATGGTTTGGTTATATTTATTAGTTAGTTATTTTTGCCTCCAGAGTTATTGTTGGAACTCGGTGCCTGCACTACGAATCCAATGCTCCTGGCCATTTTTTTTTTCATTTTATTGGATAGGACAGAGAAATTGGGGGGGGGGGGGAAGATAGGGAGAGAAAAAGACATTTGCTTCACTGCTTGTGAAGCGACCCCCCTGCAGGTGGGGAACCAGGATCCTTCCATGGGTCCTTGTGCTTAGTACTGTGTGCACTTAACCCAGTGGCTATTCCCCACCCCCCAGTTGGGTTACTTTTAAAAATTTTTCCAACTTCTTAAATTTTAGTCAAAATTACATTTCACATATGAGCAAAAACTCCCAGTAGTTGACTTCACCTCATCATATATATATCTATCCCACCCTTTTGTCACTCTTAGGAAGCAGACCTTCTTCCCAAGTAGACAATCAGAACAGGATTTCTGGAATAGGATCCTGATGCCCTAGTGGCTGGTGGTGCCAGAAGATAATTCCTGAACCATCCCATAGAAGGCTGTCTGCGGAATAAGAGTTTTGAATGATTATGTGTGTAGTAAGCTTCTGTAGCTTAATTTTTTTTATTTAAATTTTTATATATAAAAAGAAAACATTGACTAAACCATAGGATAAGAAGGGTACAGCTTCACACAGTTGCCACCACCAGAACTCTGTATCCCATCCCCTCCCCTGATAGCTTTCCTATTCTTTTTTTTTTTTAAATATTTATTTATTCTTTTTTGTTTCTCTTGTTGTTCTATTGTTGTTGTTGATGATGATGTCGTTGTTAGATAGGACAGAGAGAAATGGAGAGAGGAGGGGAAGACAGAGAGGGGGAGAGAAAGACAGACACCTGCAGACCTGCTTCACCGCTTGTGAAGTGACTCCCCTGCAGGTGGGGAGCCGGGGGCTCAAACCGGGATCCTTACACTGGTCCTTGTGCTTTGCACCACATGCGCTTAATCTGCTGCACTACTGACCAACTCTCAGCTTTCCTATTCTTTATCCCTCTGGGAGTATGGACCCAGGGTCATTGTGGGATGCAGAAGGTGGAAGGTCTGGCTTCTGTAATTGCTTCCCCACTGAACCTGGGTGTTGACAGGTCGATTCCCAGCCTGTGTCTCTCTTTCCCTAGTGGGGAAGGGCTCTGGGGAAGCAGAGCTCCAGGGCACATTGGTGGGGTTGTCTGTCCAGGGAAGTCTGGTCGGCATCATGCTAGCATCTGGAACCTGGTGGTTGAAAAGAGAGTTAGCATATTAAGCCAAACAAATTGTTAACCAATCATGGATCTAATAAATCATGGAATAGTTCAGATGAAGAGTTGGGGGCCCTCCATTCTGTAGATAGTGTAGCTTAATTTTTATGGCTGAGACAATTACAGTTATCCTGACTATGCAGCAACAGGCACTTGCCAAATGCTTATTCTGGACTTGCACAAAACTAATAGGTTATGCCAGAATCCCCAGTGTGATGGTATTTGAGAAGTTATTAATTAGACTTAGGTGAGTTCATGAGGTCAGAGTCCTCATTATGAGGTGAGAGCCCTCCTCACTCTATCAGTGTCCTTATAAGAATAAGGACTGGGAAATAATTCACCCCCGTGACATGTGTACCATTAAGTTCAAGGCCCTGGAGCACCACAGCACCAGGGAAGCTGCATGCATGGTGGAGTAGCACTGTGGTATCTCTCCTTTCTTTCTAAACATGTTTTTTTTTTTTTTTAAAGATTTTATTTATTCATGAGAAATGATAGGAGGAGAGAAAGAACCAAACATCACTCTGGTACATGTGCTGCCAGGGATTGAACTCAGGACCTTATGCTTGAGAGTTCAATGTTTAACCACTGCACCACCTCCCAGACCATCTAAATAAACATCTTTTCTGAAAGAATGAGACTGGTAGTGGTGGAATCATGCTTGTGCAAAGCCCTCACTGCAAACAGAAGGTGAAGAAGGAGGAGGAAGAGGTCCAGGAAGATGTGGAAGGAGAGGAGAAATCTATAGATACAGTTCTCTTTACCTCATGAAAACACAGTGAGAAGGGAACCACCTCTAAGCCAGAATCTGGCCATGTAGACAACATTGATTTTAAAGTTCTGACTTTGAGAATTATGAGCAATACATTTCTGTTGTTGACATGGTAAATATTGTTATGGTAGCCTATGCTAACTAAGAAAGATGACTGTTTCTTTCAGAAGAACCAATCTTTCATTGTAAAGGCACAGTAGTAAGAAGAGACAACTTATTCAAACAACTCCATAACTGCCGTTGGGCATGGACGTGTGATCTGTAGTTGAATCTCAGAGATTCAAACACATTATATTAAGGTGTTTGAATAAGCTTCTGGGAAAGACAGTTCTGCCATGCAAATGCCTTGTAGTAGCATCCAAAAAAAGACAGAGTGGGTGGAGAGAGATCTGGGTACTTGGCTAGGTAGGCGAAGATAAGGAATTGGCCTAGAAATGGCCTGGAAGCCATAGCTTCCTTAATGAGGAAAATATCCAGTGCTGTTAGCTTGAAGATCCATTGGATTTAGCATAATTTTAGCAGCAAAGATAAAAGATAAACAGCTCTACCGGCATAAGGATCCCGGTTCGAGCCCCCGGCTCCCCACCTGCAGGGGAGTCGCTTCACAGGTGGTGAAGCAGGTCTGCAGGTGTCTATCTTTCTCTCCCCTTCTCTGTCTTCCCCTCCTCTCTCCATTTCTCTCTGTCCTATCCAACAATGAATTGCGTCAACAAGGGCAATAATAATAACCACAACGAAGCTACAACAAGGGCAACAAAAGGGGGAAAAAAATGGCCTCCAGGAGCGGTGGATTCATGGTGCAGGCACCAAGCCCAGCAATAACCCTGGAGGAGGAAAAAAAAAAAAGATAAACAGCTCCAAACAATGCAATTTACTTACAAAGCATTGTTAAGCAGACTTGCTTAGTTCACAGCAACGCCCATGATGCTGTGTGGTCATTAAGGTTGGTGGTGAAAGCAAGTGCTTTAGGGCCTCAGCAGGACTTTGGATCTAATACTAATGAATTCTTCACTCCAGGGAGAGAAGTCATTATATGCTTGAGGATGTCTGACTTGGTCGATAACCAAAGGGAATAAATCAGAAATCACCCAACACTTTTTCGGTGGGTTTTTTTTTTTTTTTTTGGTCTTTATTTTCAGCTTTTCCTTGCCTTCAGATCTTCACACACACACACACACACACACACACACACACACACACACACAAATAAATAAATAAATAAAGGGAGAAAAACAATAGAGCCGCATTTCTCCCCCAACCTTGTCTAATCCTTTCATAATTCAAGATCACAGGACGGCTATAAAACCTGGCCACACTGCTGTGCTTATTCCCTGTGTGTTTGGCAGAGCAAGCAATTCCATTTACCAGCACTCGGGCGAGCATGTGGTGATAAATAAAGCTGCCACCCTCCGCTTGCCCACCGTGTTTAAAGTGACACATTGGACAAGTGGGTCTCTATTGCCTCCGTTTTTTTTTTTTCATGAAAAAAAGCAAAAGGTGGTCTGCAAATGCAGTAAATCTTAATTTCTAATATAAACTCCAAACATAGGGGGGGAAACCATAGGGTAGTTTCGACTGGAGTGAATTTAATGATCAGATGGTAAGGATTTGAATACTGAAGAAGTAAAACCAATCTAGAATTCCTGCAGCTGCCTGGATGTGTGGAGCTTCTCCTTTACTCTCCTGGAAGCAAGTTTTCCTCCTCCCTGTGCCACTTGTTGGAAACTAAACACTCAAATGCATGGAGGGCAGATAATGTCTAAAAAAGGGTTTCTAAGAGCAGAATTGCAATTAAAATGTGACCTCATTGTGATTGTTCATTTAATAACTTTCATTGAAGACTTACTGTGTAAGAGGTCTATGCCAAGTTCTTTCATATATTTCATTGAACTTCTGAGTCTATGAATTTCCTTTTCAGATTCCCCTCTCTGGAATCAAGGACACTCTTTTTTCCTTAACAGGAGAATTGGATTTGAGTTACCCACTGAGTACTGAGGTTTGTGGGTATGACATCTAGGAGGAATAAGGCAGCGTGAAACCATCTCGTTGACCTATAATAATAGATCTCTTTGCCTATCAGCCAAAGTCCTCCTCAACCTTGTCCAGACTTACCTGTGACTCTTTATTTCTATTCCCTTGGTTTCATCTACTCTGTGCTCCAATCTCATCATTCAGTTTTTCCAACACATCCCATGCTTATCCACATCTCTACTTTTGTTGTTGGTCTGTAGTCTATTGGAATGGCCTTTCTCCACATCCTTATCTCGTTTCCTTGACTTCACCATCAAATCTAGCTCAGATTTCATCAGTGCCAGGGAGCCTTCTTGGACCCTCCTCCCCAAGCCGATAGTCACATCCCATTGAGTTCTGTTTACTAAGTTGAGGAATGGTCTTTGCAGCATAGTTATTACAGCAGCATAGCTATGATAACAAAAGATGGGGAAAGCATGATGATCACCCAGAAATGTTCCGGTTAAATAAATACTGTACTCTTGTATATTCTGAGAATTATATACCTGTTAGCCATGGTAATACAAGAGTGTGTGTGTGTGTGTGTGTGTGTGTGTGTGTGTGTGTGTGTGTGTGTGTAGGTGTACATGCACTGATTTAGGAAGATGCCCACTAAGTGTTGATAAATATTACCCTTAAAAACAAAAATAATTAGAGCTAACAAAGCAGCTTGTCTGAATAGTGCACCTGCTCAGCCACGGTGCCACCAGCCCAGGCTGCAGCCTGGCCCTTACTGCACTGAAGGAAGCTTCGGTGCTGTTTTCCTTCTTTGTGTCTGTCTGTCTGTCTGTCTGTCTATCTGAAAAAAGTCTGCCTGAAGTGGTGAAATCTGGGTGATGACCAAATTAACAACAACAACAATAGTAATGTTACCTGCTTTAATTTTCAGTGATTCCAAATCTCTTCTCTTTCTATCTGCCCAAGCAGGAACCATGCCCTGATCTTAGAAGTGTCCCAGGATTGTTTCTGAATTTTCAAAAAAAAAAATAAACAAAAAATAAAAAACCTAGGGAAAGAGGTTCCCATTTCCAGGACCTGCTTGTAAGTTCCTTTGTAACTACAGGATCTCAGTACTCTGCCTGTCACTTTCTAGTTCAATATCTTTGCAGGTTATTCCCCTCACCACACCACACCACACCACACCCCCCACAAATCCAAGGACCAGCTTCTTCATCTAAAATGGAGTGACTATATTATGTACAGCATATCTTTGTTTAGATGTATGCCATCAACGTTAGTCATGGGAGTGGGAGAGACAGCATAATGCCCATGCAGAAAGACTTTCATGCCTGAGGCTCCAAAGTCCCAGGTTCAGTCTTTTGTAACACTGCAAGCTAGAACTAAGCAGTGCTCTGATAAAAGACTCACCAACACCATTGTTCATCAGTTATAGAAATTTCTTAGAAACATTACTATTAAACACATCCCCAACTCTGTCCCTATTTCTCTCGCCTCGATATCAGCTGATTTCATCTGTGAGATTCTGAAAATATATATCCCACTACTTCTCATGTCCAACTGGACTTCTCTGAAATACAAAATTGTGCATGTCCAGCAAACCAGGATTTGGATGAACAAGCCAGCCTGGGAACATTGAGGACATTAGAGAGATTTTATTTTACTTCATCACTGCTGAGTCTTTGGGAAAATTTGTCTGTTCTGCCCCACAGGCTATGATATTTTGGGGCTCTGTGGATTGTTATGTGGAGTGGAACCCTGTGGAGTGGTTCCTTTTGTGGGTGTCAGTTAATTTATGAGGTGTTAACAGGTTCCTGGAAGAGTCATCACTGTCAAGTGAGAGGTGTTAGGTTTTGGTCCTCTGCTGAGGTTCAGGTAAATTGAATTTCAATCTTCATTCCCCCACCTCCACTAGCACCCCCCATTCTTATTTAACCTATTAAGATTTAAACTGTTAGGCCTATAACTGCAGTCATTGTATTCATATATTTTTAGTGGGCTAGACATTACCATTCTT
Organism: Erinaceus europaeus; assembly: GCF_950295315.1. Classification (NCBI taxonomy): domain Eukaryota; kingdom Metazoa; phylum Chordata; class Mammalia; order Eulipotyphla; family Erinaceidae; genus Erinaceus; species Erinaceus europaeus. The sequence goes on along the minus strand of NC_080179.1, from coordinate 13,966,299 downwards.
CCCCAATGTAGCAGAGAGCCTTTTCTTTCCATGAGTGAAATTTGGACTTTCTTGTGAAAATCCACCATGCTCAAATTATGCTCTTTTGATCCATTCTCCATGTGAGAACTGGGCAGATCCTTACTGCTATGGCTCAAGTCAACTGAGAAAACAGGACAAGTAGGTTTACATTCTCAGGTACTTGGTCTCCATTTTATCCTGTGTTCCTCAGTCCAACAGCCACTCACTCTGTGTCAAATGTGCAAGGATTTCCTGCTGGTGGTTTTTCATCTTGATAAGCCTTCAGTAACTCCTCAATGGCTACTCCTTTGATGGATGATCATTCTTTTTCATATTTTTTTTCCTCTCACTTGCTTTTGATCTAAAAAATAATACCTATTAGAAAAATTAGAACATAGAAATGTGTAAAACAGAATATGAACGTCACGGATCAGCCTGTTGTCTTGAGACTTGTCAACAAGTGGGATGGCTTTCATCCAGACTCAAAGAGACTTGCTCAGTATTGGGACTGTCCTCTTTATGACCTTTTGCAGAGTCATTTTTTCCACATAGTATGTCAGAGCCACGTTACTATACCTGGTTGAACATTCTGACTTTTCGGCATGATTCAACCTGGCTCTAGAGCACTGAGAATTCCAGTCTACACCAGTTTCTCTGTGCTGACCTGGTCTGGCTCTTGAATTGGAAGCGACGACTAGAACTGGTTACAAGCTTTTGGAGTCCTTTAGGAAGGCTCACCTCTGGAACTAACTCAGATCTGAACATGGACATATGTTCATAGCAAGAATAATGTCAGCACCACAACAAAATATTTCCATCTCAAAATGAGTCAAAGGAATCTATCTGCTTAGGACCCTAGCTGAGAAACTTATTCAGCAGATGCTCTCATTGCTTTTGACCAGTTACCATTTTTATCTACTTACATATTCTTTGTTTATTAGAGCAATTTAGGTTGACAAAAAAATTAAACAGAAATTATAGAACATGCCCATATAACCGCTCCATTTCCCCGCTTCTAGCATTTCTCACCAGAGTGGCACACTTGTAGCAGTTATAAGTTGACACTGATACATCATTATCAATCAAAGCTACTATTTTACATTAGAATTCACTGGCTGCTGTAGCTTCTGTGGGTTTTGACAGGTTGAATGGCAAGTAGCCATGACTATAGTATCAGAACAGAAACATTTCAGAGCCGGTGGTGATGCACCTGGTTGAGCGCACATGTTACAATCCGCCAGGATCCGGGTTAAAGGCCCTAGTCCCCACCTACAGGGGCAAAGCTTCCCAAGTGGCCGGGCCGGTCTGCAGGTGTCTCTCTCGGCTCTCTCCCTCTCTATTTCTCCCCTCTTGGCTTCTGGCTGTCTCTACCAAATAAAGACAAAAAATATATAAATACATAAATAAATAGAAACCCAGAAGAGATTCACCTCCCCAAAATTCCTTGTACTCCACATACTTATCTTTCCCTCCCCTGAGTTCCTGGCTACTACTGATATTTTTGCCTCTACCATTCTGCTTTTTCAGGAATGCCATTTACTCATATCTTATGATATATAACTTTTTCAGATTGATTTCTTTCACTCATTAATATGTATTTAATTTTTTTTCTTGTCACCAGGGTTTAACTGGGGCTTGGTGCTTGCACAATTCCATTGCTCATAGAAGACTATTTTTTTCTACTTTTTCAAACAGAAGATGAAAGGCAGAGAAGGAGGAGGGATGCCACAGTGCTGCCTCACCACTTGTGATGACTTCTCTTTGTGTGGTGCTTCCATGTGGCGACCAGCGGTCAAGCCAGGGTCCTCACGCTTGACACAGACGACCCGAACTGCCCCTGCGGCTCCAGACAGACTATGACCCACAGAGTCAACGACTGTCACCTCTCCAGATTCAAAGGAGGTCTCGAAACTTGACATCAGGCTCAACCTGACGCTGTTGACTGGCTACGGAAGAAGGGCAAACGCTAGAAGAAGAACAGTGTGCTCTCTACAAGGTGACATGTCTCCTGGCCCCTTTCATGGGTTGATAGCTTTTTTTTTTTTTTTTTTAGTGCTAATGAACATTTTATTGTCTGGATTTATAACTATTACATCTGGATATAGTAATCCATCCACCTATTGAAGGCATCTTGATAGCCATAAGTCTTTCTCTCCCTGGGGTTAGTACCGAGGTGTATGATTGCTGGATTATATCACAAAGGCATGCTTAACTTTGTAAGAAGCTACCAAACTGTTCTCAGCTGGGTGTGCTGCCTTCACATCCCTACTAGCATTTTCTCAGTGCTCCTATTGCTCTGCATCCTTGCCAGCACTTGGGGTTGTCAGTGCATTGAATTTGAGTCATTCTTCTTTTTTTTTGTAGTTATTATTATTTTTAAAATTTATTTATAAAAAGGAAACATTGACTAAACCATAGGATAAGAGGGGTACAACTCCACATAATTCCCACCACCAGATCTCCATATCCCATCCCCTCCCCTGATAACTTTCCTATTCTTTTTTAAAAGTTTTTAAATATTTTAAAAATATTTATTCATTTATTTATTCCCTTTTATTGCCCTTGTTGTTTTATTGTTGTAGTTATTATTGTTGTTGTTATTCATGTCATCATTGTTGGATAGGACAGAGTGAAATGGAGGAGAGGAAGACAAGAGAGGGAGAGAGAAAGACACTTGCAGACCTGCTTCACCGCTTGTGAAGCAACTCCCCTGCAGGTGGGGAGCTGGGGACTGATCCTTACACCGGTTCTTGCCCTCATACCAGGTGCACTTAACCTGCTGCGCTACCGCCAGACTCCCGATAGCTCTCCTATTCTTTAACCCTCTGGGAGTATGGACCCAAGGTCATTGTGGGTTGCAGAAGGTGGAAGGTCTGGCTTCTGTAATTGCTTCCCGGATGAACATGGGCGTTGACATGTTGATCCACACTCCCAGTCTGCCTCTCTCTTTCTGTAGTGGGGTGGGGCTCTGGGCTTCGGAGCTCCAGGACACACTGGTGGGGTTGTCTGTCCAGGGAAGTCTTGTTGGCATCATGCTAGCATCTGGAACTTGGTGGTTGAAAAGAAAGTTAACATACAAAGCCAAACAAATTGTTGACCAATCAAGAACCTACAGGGTGGAATAGTGCAGATGAAGAGTTGGGGGTCCTCCATTTTGTAGATAGCTAGTAGGCATATTTAGTTATATTCCAAAGGGCCTGAGGCTATACTAGTTTTTTTTTTCCCCTGAGCCTGAAATCTGATATACAGGTGGATCTAAGTTATTGTCTGGGGAGATGATGTCATGGCTGGAAAAGGGACAGAAAGCTGGATCAGGGAAGAGAGTAGCTCCCTAATAAGGGAAAGGGGTATAAATATTGTTGACTGTAAACCCATCTATTTGATTTGGTCTTCTAACATGTAGCAGTGACTGTGTTTGAGAATATGGATCTGTGCTGTGTCTTCTCTGTTCCTAAATGGATGTACACTGACTTCTGGGAATTCCAAAGTTTACCCTTTTACCCCTCTGTTTCAGCAGTGAGCTTGGCATCTTGTAGGTGATTAGTACAACTGTTTTGCATGCAAAACTCTCAGTAGACTGGAAGCTTCTGCTTCTGAGAGTTGTATGGGGCTGATCTGGAGAGCTTGTGACTGACATGTAGGCATCTGCACACATGTACATGCAGACAGATGCACCGAGGAACCACAGGCAATTTTCTTTCTTTTTAATATTTTTTATCATCTGTATTTATTTATTGGATAGCAACAGCCAGAAATCAAGGAAGGAGGAGACTGAGAGGGAGAGAGATGGAGGGACATCTGCAGCCCTACTTCACCTCTTACAGAGCAGGTGGGAACTGGGGGCTGGAACCTGGGTCCTTGCATATTGTAACTTATATGCTCAGCCAGGTGTGCCACCACCAGGCCCCGTAAGGTGGTTTTCTGCACTATCTGGGACCACATCACCTGAGCTTTTGAATCCCAGACTTTGAGTACCTTTAAATGTTGCTGCTGATCTAGAAGTGATAATGAACTTTCAGTGCTGCCTTATTATGGCCAGTCATGAGGACCATAATTATCTTTGGGTCTTAGAACAAAGGAAAAGTCACTCATTATATTGTTGTCCACATACGCTAGTTCCACACTCCTGCATCTATGGGCAATGACTGATGACAGTTTTATTCACTACCCCTCTGTCTTCTATGTTCTTCCAAGAGGGTTCTTGGAAGCAAGGAGAGTCAACACATTCTGAGTGTTCTGGACATAAACATACCCCTCATTTCTCGTGCTTCCGTTCTACTCATTCTGACCCATGTGCCTGACACATGATGGGTGGTAGTGTTTGGTTTTTCAGAGAAATCCAAAGTTTGCTATTAAGAAACTACATAACATTTGTGGTCTCACTAATGAGAGATATTATTGCAGCTACTGTGCAGTAGCAGAAATCACCACGGGTTTGCCCTCATGAGCTCAAGTCCGTGGTCAAATGTAGAGTCAGTATATCCCACCCCACTTCCACCTCTTGCTTATTGTCAAAAAAAAAAAAAAAAACACGCCACAAATTGTAGCAATCATATTGCCAAAGCTTTACAGCATCTATAAATTGAAAACCACTGCCTCTGACAGTTATGTGCTGTGTCAACACCAGATCATATTGACTTTTCTGGAATGTGTTTGTGAATGTACCACACCAGCCTCGGAAGTTGTTGACATCAGAGGCTATAAGTTAATTAGATGTGACCCCAGAGTATTGTGGATCTTGCTGTATAGGAGGAATCCCCCCACCAACTTCTTTCACTCTCAGGGCAGGGGCTGTCTTGGCTGCCATGTCTGACAGCTAAAAAAGCCAGTCTAGAGGAGCTAGCTCTGCTGAATTAGTAACCTCTGTGAACTGCTTTCCCGTTTTTTCCCATTTTGTCAGATTGCAGTTGGAATGGTTGGAGACATGGGAAGTAGTGTGTGACCCTGGATCCAGCTGTAAGGGAGAGAATAAGCACGACCCGTGTGTGTCACGCAGGCTCTGGCTCAGTAAAGTGTGTGTGTGGGGGGGGGGTAAACAGGCAGAAATTAAGTTGCCTGGACTTTTTGTTGTGATCCCACTTCTTCAATGCACGTTATCTTTACTAATAGTGCATTAAGAAACTTCATATGGGGAGTCGGGCGGTGGCGCAGCAGGTTAAGCGCATGTGGTGCAAAGCGCAAGGACCGGCAGAAGGATCCTGGTTCGAGCCCCCGGCTCCCCACCTGCAGGGGAGTCGCTTCACAGGTGGTGAAGCAGGTCTGCAGGTGTCTATCTTTCTCTCCCCCTCTCTGTCTTTCCCTCCTCTCTCCATTTCTCTCTGTCGTAGCCAACAACAATGATGACATCAGTAACCACAACAATGTTAAACAACAAGGGCAACAAAAGGGAAAATAAATAAATAAATAAATATATATATAAAGAAACTTCATATGAATGTTAAACCAGTAACTACCACATCTTTGGAGGAAAACATTGACAGAACTCTTCTTGATCTAAGTTTTAAAGGTGTCTTCAGTGACTTGAATACATTCACAAGGAAATCAAATCAAATCAAATAAACCAGTAGGACTACATCAAATCGAAAAGCATCTGCACAGCAAAAGAAACCACCACCCAAATAGAGAGACTCCTTAGAGAATGGGAGAAGGTCTTTCTATGCCATATGTCAGACAAAAGGCTAATAACTACAATATACAAAGAGCTCACCAAACTCAGCAAAGAAAGAAAAATCCCAAAGTGGGAAAAATATTCACCAAAGAAGAGATTTAAAGGGCCATTAGACATGAAAAAGGGCTCACAGTCACAGTTTATCAGAGAAATGCAAATAAGGACAACAGTGAGATACCACTTCACTCTTGTGAGAATGTTACACATCAGACAGGACAATGACAACACATACTGGAGAAGTTGTGAGGGTTAAGAAACCCTTTGGTCCAACCCTTGTGGAGAGCAGTCTGGAAAACTCCCAGGAGGCTAGATATGGACCTACCTTATGACCCAGAAATTCCTCTGTTGGGAATATGTTCTAAGGAAACAAACTCATCCATTCAAAGAGATTGTTGCATACCTATGTTCATAGCACCATGATTTATAATAACCCAATCTTGCAAGCAACCTAGTTGAGTGGCTGCGAAAGTTGTGGTATATACATATACACAAGTGGAATACCACTCAGCTCTTAAAACTGAAGAAGCCACCTCCTTCACCTTATCTTGGATGGAGCTTGAAGGAATCATGTTAAGTGAGATAATCCAGAAAGAGAAGGATGGATATGGAATGATCTCACTCATAGGTAGAACTTACACAACAAGAACAGGAAGGGGAAACAAAGTAAAACTTGGACTGGTTTGATTTATTCCATCAAAGTAGAGGACTCAGGGGAAGGAGAACTGGGAGAGTGGGTGGGAGAGGGTAGGCTTTCAGGTCCTGGTACATGATGGTGAACTTGAGTTGGGGGTGAGAGTGTTTTGCAGACACCTAATTTGGTAAGATGAGAAACTGTACTCATATGCCAGCAATTGTACTGCATGCCATTAATCTCCTAATAAAAAAGAAAAGAAGTCATGAAGAAGGGAGAGAGTGGATAGCAGGATGAAGAAATATGTCATGGAGGAGTCACAAGAAGCTCTGTGTTAGCGGTACTCCTTTTTTCCTTTCCTTTTGTTGCCCTTGCTGTTTATTGTCATTGTTGTTATTATTGTTGTTGTTGTTGTTGTTATAGCTGTTGTTGTTGGATAGGACAGAGAGAAATGGAGAGAGGAGGGGAAGACAGATAGGGGGAAAGAGAGATAGACACCTGCAGACCTGCTTCATCGCCTGTGAAGCGAACCCCCTGCAGGTGGGGAGCCGGGAGCTTGAACCGGGATTCTTACGCAGGTCCTTTCGCTTAGCGCCATGTGCGCTTAACCCACTGTGCCACTGCCTGGCTCTCGGTACTACTTTCTGAAAGCAGTAGAGGCCCTGAGAGGGAGAGGCATGGTTCAGTGTGGATTCCTAAGAGTTCTCTCTGACTGCACTATGGAAGAGTATTTGAGGGAGCATCTGCAGGCAAGCAGAAAGGTTAGGCGTGTCTGGTCCTGGAAGATGAAAAGTCTCATACCTGAAGGGCTGTGCATAAATGCTAACTCTTCAGGGGCCAAATGAAAGAAATCGGTACCTGGTTTGATTTGGGAAAAAGAAGAAATAAAATGGGGGCATCTCAGTGACTCTCAGATTTCTGGCTCAGGTTTTCAATGACAGAAACAGCTCCACGACTCCCTCACTAGGTCTACTCTGCTTGCCAACAGTGATCAGGTACTGTCCTGTCCTTGACTCCCTTAACAATTCCTCTGCTCTTCACAGTGAAATCCAGTAGTTGACAAGTTGTAATAAACTCACAAGTGAACAGAAAGGGATTCCGTGAATTGAGGTTGTAGATACATGTTGATTTTGGCCATGTAGTTGTCCAGCTGTCTTCTGGTAGAGCTCTTGAGTTCACCTTGGCCAACAAGCTGCCTATGGCCTATGAAGTCCTGGCGGGTTTGTCAGCCCAATTAACTTAAACTGATTGACTTTGTTTGGTTCACTTGACCCAGGCATAGCCAGCTAAGTCACCCAAGAATTTTGACCTGCTTGATGCTGGGACAGAAAGTGTTCTGAGGAATGAATATTTGTTAAGAGTTCTCTGCCTTGATTCCAAGACCCTTCATTCTTACCCTTTTTAATACTAAGATAATCCTTTCTTTTTTAAATTTCTATTAGTGAGTTAATAATGATTACCAATACTGTAAAATAACAGAGGTATAATTCCATACAGTTCCTACTACCAGAGTCCCATGTCCCATCCCCTCCACTAGAAGCTCCCCTATTCTTTATCCCTCTGGGAGTATGGACCACAATTCTTTATTGGCTGTAGAAGGTGGAAGGTCTGGCTTCTGTAAGTTCTTCTCTGCTGGACATGGACATTGGCAGGTTGATCCATACCCCCAGTCTGTCTCTATCTTACCCTAATGGGGTAGGGCTCTGGAGAGGTGTGATTCTAGGACACATTGGTGAGATCATCTGCCCACAGAGGTTGGGCTGGCATCATGGTAGCATCTGCAACTTGGTGGCTAAAAGGTAGTAAGACATAAAGCGAACTGTTCAATAAACAGGAACGTAAAGGTAGGGATAGAGTGAATGAAACCGGGGGTCTTCATGTGGGAAGAAGCTCAGAAGTCTATTTTAGGTATGTTCCATGTGGCCCACGACTTTAGGAATTTTTGCCTGAGCTTGATAGCTAACATGCAAATGACTAAAAGTATTGTCTGGATACATGGTGCCAGAGTTAGAAAGCTGGGTTAGGGAGGAGAGTAGCTCCCAAACATGAGGAAGTATATAAATACCATTAACTGTTAACTTCATTATCTGACCTAGGGCTCATATACATTCATATTTAGCACAGGAGCCTGTGTGACCTCTGAGTCCCTGTCAGTCTGAGTTCACAGTCCATGGTCACAGCTGGGAGCATTCTAGGCTGCACTCACAGCCTGTCTTTAAATCTTAGGGACTGTTTTGTGTCCTGTTAGTAAAGTCCTTAAAGAACAAACACCTTGGGGAGTCAGGCACAGCAGGCTAAGCACACGCAGCGCAAAGCGCAAGGATCGGCATAAGGATCCCGGTTCGAGCCCCCGACTCCCCACCTGCAGGGGAGTCACTTCACAGGCAGTGAAACAGGTCTGCAGGTGTCGCAGGTCTGCAGGTGTCTATCTTTCTCTTCTCCTCTCTGTCTTCCCTCCTTTCTCCATTTCTCTCTGTCCTATCCAACAACGTCGACATCAATATCAACAACAATAATAACTACAACAATAAAACAAGGGTAACAAAAGGGAATAAATAAATAAATTAATTAATTAATTTAAAAAAATAACAAACACCTTAAACATACTCATTTTCTGTTGTTTGCTACTAAGAAACCCTAGCAGATACCTAGAGGGTAGCAGAAAAGACCACAAGTCTGGCAACTATCTCTGTTTAGCTTGCTTTGGACTGTAGGAGACAACAGTTCACTCCTACTGCTCCATCCTGTACTCTGCACCCGCTCTTGTGTCCATCTGTAATATGGAGTAGGGTTCCCCGCAAAAAGCCACTTTCCCTCTCCCCCCACCCCTTTTTAGCTTATGGGAACTGCTTCAGCTGTCCTACCGAGCTGCCAGACTGTCAGGAGAAGACACTTATAAACCAGTGGATGGTGGAACACCACCATCCACAGACCTTTTCCCAACAAGAGCATGGAAAAGACAAGAGAGACTTTGAACACCGAGGAGAAAGTGAAACAGGAAAGCCATAAAGGGAGGAACGACAGATGGAGGTGGCTTCAGGTGAGCTCTGCCAACATATTAGCTTTTCCACATTTTTAAAAAGTATTATTTCCCAGGTTCTGCTGCCAGATCTTTCTGAAATGCCATGTCTGCCTGCCAGGGCAAGTTGGAAAGCCAGCCAACCTGGGCTTCAAGTGCCAAAGGATCACAAACATTGTCACGAATAGCAGCTTGCTTGGTATTTCTATGCCTTTTCACTTCTGCCAAATTGATGAGGCCATCAAGGTAATCTTCCAGGCCTCCTGGCCCAGGTGCCATGCCCAGAGAGGTAGACTCAGCCTGAAATCCTGACACTGGCAGTTGGCAGTTGTTTAAGGCCTTTAACAAATGGCCCGTCATGTCACATTTAGGCAGGTCTGTAGCCAACTGGGAGCGTCAGCACACAGTGTCTCTGGCAGCCGGAAGTGATTGCGGAACATCTGTTGGTAGTTGGATCAGGACACACTCCTATCTCTAGTCCTTTGAGCTTTCATTCAACAAAGAGGACTTGCACTGTCTTCTCCCTCTACATCCCGCATTTGAAAGGTCAGCTATCAAAGAGCTGAATAAACAGATGCTTGTGCCTTCTCTATCTACAAAGAAATATCAAAGGCAGCAATAACATAAGACTTTCCCTGAGCAGGCACCCTTATCTCTTACCATAAAGCATGACTGGTCTAAAATATTATGCAGCTGATAACCTTAACTGTAAATTACTTTATTATTTATTGAATACCTACTATTATTGTCTGAAGTGCTGTCAGGAAAGCCTACCAGAAAAACGGGTGTCTCTCTAGTGATGGACAGAGGCAAGGTCGTAAATAACTGGATCTCAAGGTCTAAAGCTCAGCCCAGAGTCACCAGAAGCAGAAGCTCTGGTAAGGAAGGACTGATTCTAAATTCCCTGTGCTCTGCAGTGCCTTGTTCTGTGCCACTCTGCAGCACTCACACACACACTTCCTTAAGCCAGCTTTCCTTTTAAGTATGTGGGTATCTCCAGGGTAAGGCAAAGACTCACTTTTGACCTCGCACCTCAAAAAAGTGCACAGAGATTGACGAATAGGTTGGCGGAGGCAAATTCAAGGGCTTTCAAGGGTCACTTTAGGGCTCCTTATGCATGTCAAAGTTCAAGGCTTGGCTGGGTCAACTGTCACATCATTTAACATGTCGGTCTAAGCAGCCTGACTATTTTCATCAACACTACTTAAGTATGTCTGTACAAGATAAAAAGCATGAAACCATGACAACTATTCCTGTCCGTTCTTTTTTTTAACAAAGAGAAAGCAATCTTGCCTTCCATTAGACACAGTCCACTCAGTATATTCACATTATAAGAGTGATTATTGTCATGAGTGAGAGACTTAGTTAACTTAGACTAGGGGTTCCATTCTAGAAAGGTCTGGCTTCTGTAATTGCTTCTCTACTACACATGGTCGATCCATGCCTCCCCCCCACCCCCACTCCAGCCTGTTTCAGTCTTTCCCTAGTACAGCAGGGCTCTGGAGACGTGTGATTCTGGGACATATTGGTGGGTAGTTTACAACTGAATGACCATTCAGGACTTTATGTCATTCATTTGTTCTTTCTTTTTTTTTTTTATTTATTTATTCCCTTTTGCTGCCCTTGTTGTTTTATTGTTGTTGTCATTGTTGTTGGATAGGACAGAGAGAAATGGAGAGAGGAGGGGAAGACAGAGAGGAGGAGAGAAAGATAGACACCTGCAGACCTGCTTCACCGCCTGTGAAGCGACTTCCCTGCAGGTGGGGAGCCGGGGTTCGAACCGGGATCCTTATGCCGGTCCTTGTGCTTTGCGCCACCTGCGCTTAACCCGCTGCACTACAGCCCGACTCCCTCATTTGTTCTTTCATAATTTTTCTTCTCCTCCTTCTTCTTCTCCTATTTTTTTTCCCCTTCAGATCTGTACTGAATACATCAGTCCCATGCCTATCTCACTGACTCTCTTGTCCATTCCTCAAAGAAATGTACACAGCCTTTCTGTCAAAGTGGCCAAGTGCAGTTCCATGTGACCTGTTCCCTTGCAACCCAGGCTGGTTGGACCTGGGTTGGGAACTTCACACAGAGCACCCATTCAACTGACCTGTAGTGGGCTCTGTTGGGAAAATATGAGCTGTGTCGATTCAACCATTGCTCCTGGAAACTTGGATTTAAAGAGGTAATGGAAATATGGAGTCCAGTGGTTCAAGCTGTAAGACTGACTGGAGGGTAAGTTGGAAATCATGTGGAAATGATGGGAGACAAGTGAGTAAAGGACAAAGGATACAAGGTGACCAGAAAGACACACACTCTCTTTCTTTTTAGAATAAAATTTAGACAGCACATGTGTGAACACAATGTCTGACATAACGACGGTCTTGCCTATGGGCCAGGTTCATGTCCTTAAAATGCACGCTAGGATGATTGCAATGTGCAAATTCAGCAAGCTGTTTCTGGGAAGTAATGGAATCCTTCCCAGCACTGTGAGTCTGTGTAGAAAGTGCTTTCCTGCCTCTCAAAACTTGCTCAGTAACAAAGCGTAGCACAAGCACCATCTTAATTTCCTATCTATCAAACCACTCAAAGTAGGAGGCCCTCTGTACAAGCGCTTTCATTAGTTTTAGAGGTGTTTTCTACTCCTCATGTGGTATGCGGTAAGTTATTTCAAGCTTATTTATCTCATTGAGTTTCACTTTTTTTTTTTGTCTCAGCAGATTTTCTGTTTCATTTATCGGTGATTTAATAGTGGTTACAAGATTATGAGATTACGGGATTTTTCTGCATGATGATATGTGTGGTCAACCAGGTGGCTGGTCATCTTCTCTGTCTCTTTCTATCTGAAAAAAATTGGCTGGAAGTGGTGAACCCCCAGTGACGACCATATATATGCTTATTACTGGCGTATATATGTATCATTACGCCGACGCCGGTCCTTGCACTTTGCGCCACGTGCGCTTAACCCGCTGTGCTACCTCCCGACTACCTTAGTTCTGATTTAAAGTGGCTCTGGGAACCAAATCTGGGACCACTGGGGCCTTGGGCTTGCAAATCCTGTGCTCTAACACATTCTGTACAAAACAACATTGCTAGAGCAATAAAACTATTAGTATTTTTGAATTAAAATAGCCTCTAGGGGGTCGGGTGGTAGCGCAGCGGGTTAAGCGCATGTGGCGCAAAGCGCAAGGACCAATGGGAGGATCCCGGTTCAAGCCCCGGCTCCCCACCTGCAGGAGGGTCGCTTCACAGGCGGTGAAGCAGGTCTGCAGGTGTCTATCTTTCTCTCCCCCCTCTCATCCTCCCCTCCTCTCTCAATTTCTCTCTGTCCTATCCAACAACAACAACAGCAATGATAACAACAATAATGATGACAACAAGGGCAACAAAGCGGGACAAAATGGCCTCCAGGAGCAGCGGATTCGTAGTGCAGGCACCAAGCCCCAGCAATAACCCTGGAGGTTAAAAAAAAAAATAGCCTCTATACTAAACATCAGGTGTATCCCTCATGACTGGTATTTCTGAATGGCTAGGCAATATTTTATGCAGTGGAATAGGCTCTGGACACCTAACCCAGTGATGGTCCTTGATTGTCTCCTTTTCCAGTCCTCCAGGCTCCTAATCCAGACTTCAGCTGGGAATGAGGTGAGCTGATGGTGGGAAGGGGTGGGAGGATGGGGGCGGGAGAGTGTCAGAACTAGAATTAAGCCAGGAGCCAGACTTGAGGGCAGCCAAGCTGGCCATTACACAATGCTCAGTTTCCCAGTGCTGTGTCTGGCAGCCTTCTTGTACCAGCACAGAAGTAAATCTGGCTGGAGGGGGAGTGGGGAACTTTTATTATGCCTGAATATTTCCCCAGGGTAGTTGTGCCTGTTGGCAGCCAGTTCTGGGAGGGGACAGCAGAGAGAGGAACCACAGTCATCTGGAAAGACTCAGGTCCCATGGTGAAGTTGGCCTGCCAGGACTGGTAATGTCAGTGGGCTGAGGTGATTCCCTAGTTTGGTTAGCTTCCTGGAAGATGAAAGCTTGGATCCTCTGAGCATTTCCCTTTAATTATTGTGCTTGCCAGGACTTCAGCATTTAAGTTGACACAGCACAAAACAACTCGGGTACAGGGCCCCCAAAGAGGCCTCCAACTGTGTGTGTGAAAATTCCAGTTCCCCAAACGGCTATGTTTTTTCTTTTTCTTTCTCATTACCTCTATTCCCACACACGCCTGTGACATGAGTTTGAAATGTTCTGTTCATATAGACTTCTTGCTGTTACAAGCTATCCCAGCAATGGCTGAAAAACATTTAAGCTGTCCTCTTTGAGTGCAGTTAACAGAGCCTCACACTAAGCCACACTGCAATTAGCTTTGCATGTTTTTTGTCACAACCCAGCATCTGCCGTACACAAGACCAAGATGAAATGTCATTCCAGCTGACTCTGTGATGTGTGCATATGTGCATTTAGGCACTTGTTTAAGACATAACCACAGGCCAATGTGCCATTATCCACGCACATGGAGATCATTACTACACTTGCATTTTGAATTGGAAGGAAATAACAGCAGTTAACCACCTGAAATCTCAACAGACGAAAGAACACCATTAAAGTTTTACAACGGTGGGGTGAAAGATTGCAAAATATAGGTCCATTTTTTAAAACTATGAAATCAGTTATGTGACGCACTTGAGTCGTTTTTCCACAGTGCCATTAGTAGACCTCGATTACTTTTAAATATTTTATTAGTGGTTTAATATTGACTTACAAAATTCTAAGATAATAGAGGTATAATTCTGCACCGTTCCCACCACCGGAGTTCTGTGTCCCCATTCCCTTCACTGTAAGCAACAGCAGTTCTCCCAGAGTTGCAGACATGGGCTATTATTACTACAGTTATCTGCCTATATTTGCCCTTTTCCCCCAAGGTCTCCTCTTCTCTTCCTCTCCAAGCCACATCTACACCTATCACTACTTCCAAACGTCCTTCTCTTTTTCTCTTTTCTCTCAAGGTCCTGATGAAGTTGGAGTTCAGAGCCTTCTCATGATGTTCTCCCTATCATTTCTCCCCCACTGGGAGTCTGGATCAAAATTCTTTCTGGGGAGCAGAAGGTGCAAGTTCTGGCTTCTATAACTGCTTCTCTACTGGACATGTGTGTTGGTAGGTTGATCCATACCCCCGGCCTGTTTCTATCTTTCTGTGTAGTGGGGTGGGGCTCTGGAGAGGTGAGGTTCCAGGACATATTGGTGAGGTCGTCTGCCAGGGAAGTCTAGACAGAATCATAATAGAATCTGCAACTTGGTGGCTGAAAGGTGCCAAGATACAAAACAGGACAAAATGATTACTGAACAGGAACCAAAAAAGCAGAAATAAAGCAGGTGAGAATAGGGATCTTAGAGTGTAAAGGAGTGAGGAAATCTATTCTAGGTATGTTCCTAGTACTTTTTGATAGCATGGAGGTGGACAAAAATATTGTCTGAGAAGGTGGTGTCAGAGTTGAAAATAGAGCTAGAAAGTTGGACAAGTATAGAAAGTAGCTCCCGATATTTAAAAAAATTAGATATATTATTCATTTATTTATTTTATTATCTTTATCGGATGGAGACAGCCAGAAACCAAGAGGGTGGGCAAGACAGAAAAGGAGAGATAAAGAGAAGATTTCCTGGAAGCATTTCCACTCAGATCAGGTACTAGACAGGGCTGCCCACTATCACCATTACTATTCAACATAGTGTTGGAAGCTCTTGCCATAGCGATCAGGCAGGAGCAAGGAATTAAAGGGATACAGATTGGAAGAGAAGAAGTCAAACTCTCCCTATTTGCAGATGACATGATAGTATACATAGAAAAACCTAAGGGGTCCAGCAAGAAGCTTTTGGAAATCATCAAGCAATACAGTAAGGTGTCAGGCTCCAAATTAACATTCAAAAGTCAGTAGCATTCCTCTATGCAAACACTAAGTTAGAAGAAATTGAAATCCAGAAATCAATTCCTTTTACTATAGCAACAAAACCAATAAAATATCTAGGAGGAAATCTAACCAAAGAAGTGAAAGACTTGTATACTGAAAATTATGAGTCACTACTCAAAGAAATTGAAAAAGACACAAAGAAGTGGAAAGATATTCCATGTTCATGGGTTGGAAGAATTAACATCATCAAAATGAATATACTACCCAGAACCATCTACAATTTTTTAAATATATTTTTTATTTAAGAAAGGATTAATTAACAAAACCATAGGGTAGGAGAGGTACAATTCCACACAATTCCCACCACCCAATCTCCATTTCCCACCCCCTCCCCTGATAGCTTTCCCATTCTCTATCCCTCTGGGAGCATGGACCCAGGGTCATTGTGGGTTGCAGAAGGTAGAAGGTCTGGCTTCTGTAATTGCTTCCCTGCTGAACATGGCCGTTGACTGGTTGGTCCATACTCCCAGTCTGCCTCTCTCTTTCCCTAGTAGGGTGGGTCTCTGGGGAAGCTGAGCTCCAGGACACATTGGTGGGGTCTTCAGTCTAGGGAAGCCTGGCCGGCATCCTAATGACATCTGGAACCTGGTGACTGAAAAGAGAGTTAACATACGAAGCCAAACAAATTGTTGAGCAATCATGGACCCAAGGGTTGGAATAGTGGAGAGGAAGTGTTAGGGGGGTACTCACTGCAAACTCTAGTGTACTTCTGCTTTCAGGTATATATTTTGCAGTAGTTTACGGGTACGTGTGAACATATGCTGTCTCTCACAGAAACTGGTGTATATCTAGGTTTTGGGACTTTGTTAGAAAGTGAACCACCTGAGATGAAATTAGAGTATACTATGAAAGGAAAGGTCTCACCCGAGTAATGAAGTTGAAGGGTTGTCATTCCACACGTGAAGTCTCTGGACACAGTCTGAAGTGAAGAATGTTGAGGTGGCAATCGTTGTGTTGGTTAGGTTGCAATCGGCTGATGCAATATTATTTGATATGGATTGGGAGAGGCATACGGGAAAGTGGGCCCTATCCAATGGTTCCAGGACTGGGGGAAGTAGAGGCTCTATAGTGGAGATGTGAGGTTCCTGCTGTCTTAGGGTTCAAAAAGACAATCGATAGTTAATGTTATCATCACATTATTTGGTAATTGGGTTAACTTTGAAAAGTGCTTTTGTTAGGGTTTGCTATATAGTACCCAGTATCTTGTATATAGCTGTGCTATTGGTTGCTTCTGATCTACTTGATCTAGGCTTTTGAGAGAGTCTGCATATCAATTACACAGCCTATATATTGAAAACATTCACTTTGTGTTTTGAAAAACTTCGAGACATATAATTAATTCTCCCCCTCTTGTATTAATTAACTAGTGATTTATATGACTATATTTTACTAGGAGTGTACATAAACACCATTCCCACCACCAAAAGACTGTGACCCATCCCTCCCACCCACTCCCACTCCCCACTGTCCCAGGAAGCTGCATGTCTACCCCTCACCACAGGGTTTTTACTTTGGTGCCCTACTTACAATTTGGTCCGGTCCTGCTTTTAGTTTCCCTTCCGATCTTCTTCCTCAACTTCTGTTGATGAGTGGGATCATCTCATACTCATCTTTATCTTTCTGACTTAGCTCACTGAACATAATTCCTTCTAGCTCTGTCCAAGATGGGTCACCATCTACAAATTTAATGCTATCCCCATCAAGATCCCAACCTCATTTCTTAGGAGAATAGAAAAAATGCTACAAATGTTTATCTGGAACCAGAAAAGACTTAGAATTGCCAAAACAATCTTGAGAAAAAAGAACAGAACTGGAGGCATCACACTCCCAGATCTCAAACTGTATTATAGGGCCATTGTCATCAAAACTGCTTGGTACTGGAACATGAATAGACACACTGACCAGTGGAATAGAATTGAGAGCCCAAAAATGAGGCCCCACACCTATGGACATCTAATCTTTGACAAAGGTGCCCAGACTATTAAATGGGGAAAGCAGAGTCTCTTCAACAAATGGTGTTGGAAACAATGGGTTGAAATATGCAGAAGAATGAAACTGAATCACTGTATTTCACCAAATTCAAAAGTAAATTCCAAGTGGATCAAGGACTTGGATGTTAGACCAGAAACTATCAGATACTTAAAGGAAAATATTGGCAGAACTCTTTTCCGCATACATTTTAAAGACATTTTCAATGAAACGAATCCAATTACAAAGAAGACTAAGGCAAGTATAAACCTATGGGACTACATCAAATTAAAAAGCTTCTTCACAGCAAAAGAAACCACTACCCAAATCAAGAGACCCCTCACAGAATGGGAGAAGATCTTTACATGCCATACATCAGCGTTTAATAACCAACATATATAAAGAGCTTGCCAAACTCAACAACAAGACAACAAATTACCCCATCCAAAAATGGGGGGAGGACTTGGACAGAATATTCACCATAGAAGAGATCCAAAAGGCCGAGAAACACATGAAAAAATGCTCCAAGTCTCTGATTGTCAGAGAAATGCAAATAAAGACAATAATGAGATATCACTTCACTCCTGTGAGAATGTCATACATCAGAAAAGGTAACAGCAGCAAATGCTGGAGAGGGTGTGGGGTCAAAGGAACCCTCCTACACTGCTGGTGGCAATGTCAATTGGTCCAACCTCTGTGGAGAACAGTCTGGAGAACTCTCAGAAGGCTAGAAATGAACCTACCCTATGACCCTGCAATTCCTCTCCTGGGGATGTATCCTAAGGAACCCAACACACCCATCCAAAAAGATCTGTGTACACATATGTTCTTGGCAGCACAATTTGTAATAGCCAAAACCTGGAAGCAACCCAGGTGTCTAACAACAGAGGAGTGGCTGAGCAAGTTGTGGTCTATATACACAATGGAATACTACTCAGCTGTAAAAAATGGTGACTTCACCGTTTTCAGCTGATCTTGGATGGACCTTGAAAAATTCATGTTAAGTGAAATAAGTCAGAAACAGAAGGATGAATATGGGATGATCTCACTCTCAGGCAGAAGTTGAAAAACAAGGTCAGAAACGAAAACACAAGTAGAACCTGAAATGTAATTGGCATATCGCACCAAAGTAAAAGACTCTGGGGTGGGTGGGTGGGGAGAATACAGGTCCATGAAGGATGATAGATGACATAGTGGGGGTTGTATTGTTAAATGGGAAACTGGGGAATGTTATGCATGTACAAACTATTGTATTTACTGTTGAATGTAAAACATTAATTCCCCAATAAAGAAATAAATTTAAAAAAATGAGAGAGAGAAGATTTCCCTCTGCAGGTGGGGGACCAGGGGCTTGAACCTGAGTCCTTGTGCATTGTAACATGTGTGCTCAACCAGATGCACCACCACCTGGCCCCAGTAGTTCTCAATCTTGAAGATAATCTGTGAATAAAACTGTTTACCCTATCCACCTGACCCAGGGCCCATATATTCATATTTAGCACAGGAACCTGTGTAATCTCTGAGTCCCTGTCAGTCTGAGCTTGCAATTCATGGTCACAGCTGGGAGCATCCTAGGCTACACTCATTTCAGAACCAGTTTTCTTCAAGTGGTAGAATAAGATGACCCAGCCTCACTTCAGGGAGTGGGGTAGTTCCAACCATTGCTACTCTATAGTGAGGGCAAGTTCCTGGAGAGGGCCACAAGATAACTTATGATGATGTTCCTAATGGAAGTGACCAGTGATGGTGGAGAGAGGTGTCTGTTAGAGGTCTAGTGTCTGTGTGAGAGCCCAAGGATTCCCTAAGGCCCCAGATAATGGGGTAGTAGGCCTTAGCTATTACCTGCGATGAGAGCATTCCATTTCTGCAAATAAATAGAGTAAGAATGGGAAAACATCAATTGTTGCATCTTTTATCTCAAAGCTCATTATATTCAGAAAATACAAAAAGAATTCTCACAAGCTTTTGATACGTGGAGATAATATACTAGTGTTACTGATATTCTAAAATTGTAGTTATTAGCAGCAAAGATGACCACCATTAAAATTTCTGGTCAAGAATTGCCTTTCTGACTAAGTAGGCAACCATATTCATTTAATGGAGTAAATCACATTCAGATCCTGGAAAGATTAAAGCACCTTACTTAATCTTTAGCTCTCAACTGTAAGACAAATTGAGACCCAGATGTCCTTAATGAAACAGTGCTTTGGGAGAGAGTTCAAGTTGGCTTAAATGAAAACTTGCTCTCTTGAGGGCCATAGTCAATACAAACAAAACCTTCTCTATTGTGCTATGCTACTATAGTCAATGTACTGAGTAACTCTTAATGTTCATAGGGTTTCCTAAATGGCCTAGAAATAAAGCCAACAGAAGAGGGCAATATATTTCACTTAACTAACTTAGCAGTGCACCCAAAGTTATTTCTTTTCAAGTAGCTCATGAAAGGCCCTGGGCAGGATTTTGACAGCAGTAGAAATACTTGACTATGAATCCATCAGCTGCCTTGTAAGTCTCCAGACTTTCAGTACATTAAGAATGAAACATTGCTCTGCACGCTCTAACCTTTATAGGCCTGTATTTCTTCTTCCCCCCTCCAAAAAAAGTCACCACTCTCACAATAACAAAGAAAACTCAGTAGACACTCAACACTCTTTTTCAATGCGAAGTACCTGATGTCATATATTTTGCTTAATAAAGACTGAGTTGACTGTACACTAAGCCAATTTAAAAATCTGATCTGTAGCTCCCAGTCTTAATTACATAGAAAAAAAAAGTGATTAGGTTCATTAATGCTGTAAAAAGGACCAGTGACCTATGTGCCAAGTGGCAAGGTGGAAATCATTAATTTGGTTAATTAAAAAGAAGCAGATAATTTAAAATGCACAGACTTCCAGGTGGGGCACTGCATTCTCCTCTTTGGAACTACGAATTCTTACTGTCAAATTTGAACTTCTCAAGCAGTGTTCCTCATCCATGCCTGTTCTTTATGCCATGGCCCAAGTCTAGTGGGAAAAAAGATATTTTAGAGTTATAAATCACAACCTGTTTTTTTTTTTTTGTGTGTGTGTAATGTCCTAAAATATGTATTTATTGGGGCATCTCTAGAAATTTTTAGGGGCCTTCCCGCACACCCAGTGGCCTCAAGTTCCTTTCTTTCTTAGGGGGTTATTTTATCTCAATTTACGTTCAAGTTTGTTTTCCACTTTTCTGGGGTTTTAATAATATTTTTCAAAGTGCTGGAGTCTAAGCTACACTGTCTGGGTTATCTAATCCAATTTATGGTCCTATAACCTTGAAGCTTGCCACGGCCTGGCTGTCAGCACCAGATTCTTAAATATACAGGGTCGTGCACCATGGAACCGGAAATTAATCCGTTACTTTCCTATAAAGTGTTCTCAATTCCGCTTGACATTTACTAGCAAGTAGTAGTTCTTAGTATGATTTCAAAACAAGGTTACAGGACTGGGGTTACCTGCAGCTACGGCTGGAGCTCACTGCGCCCCCAGCCGGTCACCGAGCGCATCGCTCTCCGCTCGCGGTGGCTCGCCATCCCTTTCCTTGCTCGGCCAGGAGAACATTTACTCTCCAGTCAAATATTAATATCGTCTTCATTTAAAAACCACGACAAGGCTTGGTAAAAAGCAGCACCCGGTCTTTTTTAATGCGCTTGGGGTGGGTGGCGTGGGTGCTGGTGGGGAGGCTGTCTTAATGGCGGGAGTCTGGCTGTAAATTTCTGGTTGCTAAGGAGGAAAAAAAAAATCATCTTAAATAAAATAATACTAATGCTGCCGTGGTGAAGTGAGACTTCAAAGTCTCTTTTTTAGGTTTACGACTTGGCAAGTGAGAAACAGCGAGGGGGGCGGAGAGCAAAGGCGGAGTCCTGCGCGCTGCCAGCCCTGCGGGGGCGCCCGGGGAAACGAAATAAACAGCTGCAGTCAGCAATGCAAGTAAACCCGGGGCCTCCTGCTCCCGAAATAAAAATCACCCGGAGGGATTCCCCTTCCTGCAGTTCCAGCCAGTCTTTTTTTCTTTTCTTTTTTAATAAAAGCCTAAAGCATCGCTGTATTGTGGCTTATAATAATCCCTTACATTTGCCGAGCATTTTACAGTTTGCAAAGCGCTCTACATACTTGATCTCATTTGAGCCTCCTAACAGCCCTGGAGAGTACAAAGCGCAGGTCCATTGTGTGACTCGCCTTTCACAGATGCGGAAAAGGAAAGGTTAGGGCGGGCTGAGCTGGGGGCGGGGGCTGGCGGCTGGAATCAGCGACCAGATCTTGTTTGTTTGTTTGTTTTGTTTTTTTTTGCAGTTGTTAAAGCGGCAATTTCTTCCTTTTGTGCACACAAGCCTCAGCTCCCTCTGCCAAATACCTGCTCACACACGATCTGAAGAGGCAAGGGAGGCAAGGAGCTTGGGAAGGAGCAAAGGACTAGGTTGGGATGTGGGGAAGAAGGCACACTCTTCACTGAATGTGGAGTCTGGTTTGCCCTTAAGGACACAGGAAGCGGCCATTTCATGTTCAGTATAGTCTGCGTTGGTCGGCCAGGGAGGAGGGAACCTGACCAGTTGTTTTCAGGCCTTGGCAGTTCTGTACAGCCCTTTGCAGAAAACAAACAAACAAACAAACAGGCTTTCCCTCCACGAGCTGCCAGACTTGTGCTTATTATGACGGCAGATTTAAAAAAGCCTTTTATATAAGAAGCCCTTCTATGCTTGGGAATCCTGCTGTGTGAGACTGAGGATCCTGTGGTAGGGGTTCTGGGTTGATTTCAGTTTTGAAATAGGGAACTGCTCTCTGGCAGTCTCGGAAGCTTCTCTAATGTGTTTATGGTTTCCTCAGCAGGTCTCACTGAGTCTGCCACCATATCTTGGGAGTTAGTGCTTTTTGGTTTGAACCTCACAATCTGATAATATAATTTAGCAGGTAAAACACAGCTGCTGGAATGGAATCAAAATACCACAGCTGTGCTTACCAGCTGTTTGAGCTTGAGCAAGGCCTTCCCTGAAAACATGAGCTATGCCTACCCTGGAGCCCCACCTCCTCACACCCCTGCCCCACTAAGGAAAGAGAGAGGCTGGGAGTATGGATCCACCTGCCAACGCCCATTTCCAGCAAAGAAGCAATTACAGAGCCAGACCTTCCACCTTCTGTACCCCATAATGACCATACTCCCATAATGTTCATACTCCCAGAGGGATAAAGAATAGGAAAGCTATCAAGAGAGGTGATGGGATACGGAATTCTGGTGGTAGGGGTTGTGTGGAATTGTACCCCTGTTATCCTACTGTCCCGTTGATTGTTATTAAACCAATAAAAAAGTTTAAAAAATGAGATGATTCATCAAGTTTGTTTCATAGAGTTATTGTAAAACCAGTTGTCCTGTGTACAGTGCTTAGAATAGTGCCTGGTGTTGGGTTAACAGCTCTGTCACGCTATGTTCAGTCCAGCAAGGGAGGACTTTAGGCAGCAGCACTTGTGACGCTTTCCCCCTGCAGGTGGGGACAGGGGACTTGAACCTTGTGCACTGTAATGTGTGCACTTAACCAGGTGTGCCACTGCCTGGCCACAGGAGTAGGACTTTTAAGAACTGTAGAGATTCAAGCCCATTGCATGAGGGGAAGCTTTGGTGTTGTGGTATCTTTTCCTCTTTCCCTCTCTTTCACCCTACCTCTCTTTCTCTGTCTCTTTCTCTTGCTGACAGAAAGTTAATTTGTAGCAGCATATCCCCCTTTAATGCCCAGAAAAGAAGAGAAAAGAACTGGAGTGATCCGGGAGGTAGCACAGTGGATAAAGCATTGGATTCTCAAGCATGACATCCTGAGTTCAATCCCTGTCAGCATATGAACCAGAATGTCTGGTTCTTTCTCTTCTCTTACCTTTCTCATTAGTAAATCATACATATAATATTTAAATATATATATTTGAAGAAAAAGAAGAGAACTGGAGTGAGATAATTCATAGACCATCTTTGTTTACTAGTTGTATTTTTTTTTTTCCTAATGGAAAGTTGTAATTTGTTTTCCTAATGGAAAGCAAATTTCTCTAAGTGTGTGTGTGTGTGTCCAGGGATTGAGCCCAGGGGCTTGTATTTGCAAAGGATGCACCCTATCACTACACTACATTCCAGGCCTGTTTCTTGTATCTTTACAACAGGGAGTAGTCTTTTAACTTGAAGTGATGTGTTCATAGAAGTTAAAAGGTCTTACATTCCCCAGGGACTGGAGAGAGGGGTGCTATCTCCTTTCATGATTCTAATTATAAAAGATCACTCCTAGGTACTCCCAGAGACATTCCTGCACCATAAAACTATCAGGAGACTTATAAGAAGATATATGTATATCAATCAAAGGGGCTGAGAAAGAATTTACACATTATCTTTTTTTTAAAAAAGTGCTTCAGGGTAGAGAGTGGGGAAAGTCAGACTTATGGGGCCCTTAGAGTCACGCTGAGTAAAACTTCAAGGTCATCTTGGTCATTGGTGTTTTAGAAACTGGTTGGGGTTTGATGCAGACTATTCCTTTGTTTAAAATAACAACAACATTTATTTATTTATCAGAGAGAGAAGGTAAGAGAAAGAAAGAAAGAAAGAAAGAGAAAGAAAAAGAAAGAAAGAAAGAGAAAGAAAAAAAGAAAGAGAAAGAAAGAAAGAGAGAGAGAAAGGAAGACTAAAGCACGGTTCTGGCATGGCATCTGCAGTGCTGGATAGAACTCAGGCCCTCCTCCAGGACCTTGCCCTCACTGTAGAGCAACAGTGGTAGGGACTGCCCCACTCTCCGAAGGGAGGCTGGGTCATCCTACCTGCCACTCAAGGAAGACAGGTCCTGAAATGAGTGCAGCCTAGAACGTTCCCAGCTGTGACCGTGGATTTTGAGTTTAGACTGACAGGGACTCAGAGGTTACACAGGCTCTTGTGCTAAATATATATGTGTATGCCCTGGGTCAGATCCATGGGGTTTATGGTTAATGGTATTTATATACTTTCCTCATACTAATCCAGCTTTCTAGCCCTATTCTCAACTCTGACACCATCTTCTCATACAATACTTTTAGTCTACCTGTATGTTAGCTATCGGACTCAGGCAAAAGTTGCTGAAGTCAGGGGCCACGTGGAACATACCTAAAATAGACTTCCTGACTTCTTTCTACATGAAGACCTGTAGTTTCATTTGCTCTATTTCTACCTTTAGGTTCCTGTTTATTGAACAATTTGCTTTATATCTGACCATCTTTCAGCTACCATGTTGCTGATGCTACTATGACACCATCCTGACCTCCTTGGGCAGACAGCTTCACTGATGTGTCCCAGAACCTCACCTCCCTTTACCCCACTAGGGAAAGACAGAAACAGGCTAGAGGTATGGATTGATCTGCTAACGTCCATGTCCAGCAGAAGCAATTACAGAAGCTGGACCTTCCACTTTCTGCATCCCATAAAAGATGCATTTCCTCTTCTCTCCTACTCCTCCATCCTCTCCTTCCCTTGCCCTTTAGGTAGTGCTCTCCCTACTTTGGGGAAGAACTTTTTTTTCTTCCCTTCCCTACCCCTTCCCCTTCCCCTTTCCCTTCCCCTCCCCCTCCCCTTCTCCTTCCTTCCTTCCTTCCTTCCTTCCTTCCTTCCCTCCCTCCCTCCCTCCTTCTTTCCTTCCTTTCTTCCTTCCTTCCTTTCTCTCTCTCTTTCTGTCTCTCACTTTTTCTGCTTCACCCTGAAAAGAGAATGTGGTTGGACTATTAAGGAGCCACATGGCCCTGTCCCCATGCCCCCCGTCGTTCACGTCCTTCTCAGAGACTGGTGCTTGGGGAGGGCACGGGGAATACGCGGCCCTTCTTGCTGTAGTCCCTGAACTTTTGACTAAAATTAATTTAGAATTATAATTTTTTGTGTGTTTTAACCATTCAAAGGATACTTTATTTTTAAAATTTATTTATTTATTGCCCTTGTTGTTTTATTGTTGTAGTTATTATTGTTGTCGTTGTTGGACAGGACAGAGAGAAATGGAGAGAGGAGGGGAAGACAGAGAGGGGGAGAGAAAGACAGAAACCTGCAGACCTGCTTCACCGCCTGTGAAGCGACTCCCCTGCAGGTGGGGAGCTGGGTGTTCGAACCAGGATCCTTACGCCAGTCCTTGCACTTTGTGCCACCTGCGCCTAACCTGCTGTGCTACCACCCAACTCTCGATACTTTCTTTTTTTTAAAAAAAATATTATCTTTATTTATTTATTGGCTAAAGTCATCCAGAAGTCAAGAGAGAAGGGAAAGGGAGATAGAGAGAGGAAGAAAGAGAGACACCTAGAGCTCTTCTTCACCACTGGCAAAGCTTTCCCCAGGCAGGTGGGGACTAGGGACTCCAACTTGGAGCCTTGCGCACTATAACATGTGCACTCACTCCACCAGGTGTGCCACCACCCAGCCCCAGTATACTTTCTGCCTTAAGGCAGACCTGGAAACCAAATATTAAGGGCCCACACTGCAGCCTGTTGAGCTATCTTTGTTGTTTGTTACACAGAAGGCCTGAACAAGGCCTGGCTAGTGTTGTGGAGGACTGAGTAACCTGAGTTCACAGTAATCTTTGCTCTAGGCAAGTTCTGAGAACTCAACTGTGTTTCATGTTGGTTCTAAGAAGGCAGTATATTCTCAGCACGCACAAGCACTGGGCACTGGACATATGGGGGAAGAGACATGGTGGAGGGCGTATGATAAGACTCTGACCTGGGGTTCAGAAGGCAAGAAAAGATGAAACCTCACAGCAAGGCCCTCAGGCTGCAGTTTGGAACACATGGCAAGACACAGGATGTCTGTCTTTCCGTAGTAGAACGTGATGATTTGCAGAAGTGACACTGTGGGCTTAATGTCTAACACACGAAAAGGTGGCTGTCGTGAAGTAGATATGTGGGCAGTGATAGAATAGTTTCACAAAAAATGCCCAGCCACCAACCAGCTACATCATTTTTGAACCCCAGTGTGACCTTCAAATTAGGTGTCGATTGTTTCTCATTTATTAAGAATTTGAAGACAATGACAGCAGAGGATTAAACCAAGTACAAGGACCCTTCTGTGTACAAAGAGAGGCCTGTGTGACAGCACTGCTGCCCTGAGGTCACCTGCATTCCTAATAGCATGAACCCAAGTGTGGAGGGCATGCTATCAAGACTCCTCTGCATTCATGTGACAGAGTGGCCAGAAAATGAAGTTCACTCTCTTAAAAGAGAGTAGTGATACCAGCTGTGTGTGTGTGCGTGCGTGTGTGTGCGTGTGCGTGTGTGTGTGTGTGTGTGTGTGTGTGTGGTGGTGGTGGTGGGGAGGTGTTGGCAGATGGGGCGTGTTGTGGGTGATGGGTTACATTTTCTAGGCTGAGGATGGGGGATGGGGGCTGGGGTGTTCAGGGGGTAGAGTGGTATGTGAGGGGGTTGTCTTGCTCTTTCTAGGCTGTAATCTGTGCAAAGAGTTGATACCTGTTTTGGAGTTGCCTAGCTCCTGTGAAAAGGTTTCCTTTCCATATGCCAACCCCCACCCTCACTTCCTTCTCTGCAAACATGCAGCTCTTTACAAGTCTCTGCATTTTCTGTTGGCAAGCCCTACAATCTTTTATTAGATATATACTTAACTCTGAACTGTGATTCCAAACTGTGATTACACGATGTCTGGTTTTCCCTCCACTTGAATTTAATATCCTGGAAAATGGGCAGCTTTATTGGAAGGTTGAAATGTACCAGCAAAGGGACCCAGGGGTGAGTGCTGTGGGTCTGCTGGGTGCTCACATTCCACCACTTCAGTGTCTAGCTGACCATTACTTGATATTTGTTAACTTCCACTTTGCCTTTTAGGGCAATTTTTTTCTCCTCTTCATTTATGCTTATTGCCCGGTAGTTACAAACACCACCCCCCCCCTTTTTAAAGCAAGTCATTCATAATTCTGAAAACTTAACCCTCCAGCTGTTTTCTACTTTTCCACAGCCTCTTATTGTCCTGGATTATATTTTTGACTGTTGCATTCATACTGGAGCTATAACTTCTCATTCTGGTGTAGCTTAATTGTAATCCTTTCTACACTCATAAAGGTAAAACACACTCATAAAACTTAAAAGGAGAATAGTGAACAGTAAAGCAAGCAAGAAGCTTTAGATTTGCCTGTAAAATGGAAGCTAAAGTAATAATCATTTGGAGACAGAGAGCCTGATAAAATAGCACTGAAGCCATCACAGCTATTAGCTGGTTCTGTACCCTTCTCTGCCTCCTTCTCCTCCTCCTCTTTTTTAAAGATCCCCCCCCCCAGCCCCCAAAGAGATAGAGAACGCTAGAGTACCACTGTAGCATACACAATACTAGGGGTTGAACTCAAGGCTTCATGCTTGAGTGTCAGTGCATTATCCAGAGTGCCACCGCCTGGATCACCTGGGCCTTTATTTTATAGAAAAAGGAAGCAAGACCTAGAGGTTAAATGACTCACTTGGCAGCTGTTGGGGGCAGTAAGGACTAACAGGCTGCACATGACATTTTATGCATTAGCTGATTAGTTCTGCTTCCACACTAGCATTTTCCTGGGACATAAACATTTTAAATGTCTAGTCTTCATTTATGATAGGAAGGAGTTGGAACAGATGCTCTTAAGAAAAATCCTTCCAACTCTAAAACTTTGGCTGTGACTTGAAATAAGCACAATTGGACCCCTGGCTAGTCATTTTGGAGCTAGATACACAGTGAACATGTGCGAACGGTGAAAACAGTCACCACTTGAGCGAGACGGGCTGTGCTCCGATCCTTATGAAAGCTGGACTGGATCTCAGGTAGAACTGTGACAGCATGTCAGCTGCTAGACTGACCCATAGGTTAGGGATTTGTTTTAAAATGCCGAACTCTGAAAAAAGTGATAGGGAACTTTGCCAAAATAGAGGGGTGTTTCTATCTGAGTGGTGCATCAGATGCTGCTTCTAGTGACTTTGTCTTAGGGAAACACTTTTTAGATGGTTCAAGGCCCCCTCTACTGGTAGGATTTGTCATCCATCAGGAGGTCTGAAGTTTGTGAGATAATGAAAATCAGATCAGAGCAGTTTGGAATTGCAAAGAAAAGTGAAAAAAATATTTGGTAAAAAAAAAAAAAATCAGTTTTTAAGATAAGGAAACAGATCTAGAAAGTTAAATTGTAACAAATATATTAGGCAATATCTTCCTGAGAAACTTTCATATGTGGTGAAAAAAAAAGTATTAAATAGGATATTGGGGTTTGAGAGTGAGCTCACTCAGTATAGCACGCCAGAGGCGCAAGACCACAGGAAAGCACCGTGAATGCCATCAATGGAGCTGTTTGCATGGTGGAGCAGTGCTGGGATGTCTCTCCCTCTGAGGGGGGGAGAGAGATCAAATATTAAAGTTAGCTTTCTGAAAACAGAAAAAGATTTTCAAACATTTATTGAGTTGATAATGGGCAAAGTCCATTATCATTTTTTGCTTAGCAAAGAGCAAATGTCTAACATCTTTGCCTGAAATTCTGTTTTATTTGTACAAATCTAGTTTCTTAAACCCTAGTCATTCAAGAATCACCTATATCCATCTTGCCAGAGCCAAGCGTTACATGTATTATTATGAAATACTTTTTCTCTGTTTAAGTCTTTTTTTTTTTTTTAACCAGAGCACTGCTCAGCTTGGTTTATGGTGGTGCAGGGGGCTGAACCTGAGGCTTTGTAGCCTCAGACATGTTTAAGTCATTTTTTCCAGTTTTAATGCAATAAACTCCATAAAAATTTCAGTTTGGATGGGGGGCAGTGGCGTCCTGGTTGCTAAGCGCACATAGTATGAAGCACCAAGGACCCTCACAAGGATCCGGTTAGAGCCAGTAGCTCCCCATCTGCAAGGGGGTAGCCTTGAAAGCACTGAAGCAGGTCTGCAGGTATCTATCTTTCTCTTCTTCTCTTTATCTTTCCCTCTCCTCTCAATTTCTTTCAGCCCTATAAAAAAAAAAATCGAAAAGATGGCCACAGGAACAGTGGATTCATAGTGCAGGCAATGAGCTTCAGCAATAACTCTGGGGAAAACAAAAAGAAAAATTAAAAAAAATTTGTTTTGTTTGGATGTGCTGTGTATGTGTATACACACATGCAGTACAGTGAATATGTGTCTGTGACGAATGTTCTATATGTCAATTAAAATATATTTTTCCCTCCGAGGGAGCTCTGTGTTTGGGGCTCTGAGCCTGGATAATCCCTCTGCACCTGGTAGACATTCTTTTCTGAAAGAGAGAGAGAGAGAGAGAGAGAAAGGAGAGGGAGAGAGACACCACAGCACTGCTCCTCTGTTGGGAAGCTTAACCCATGCCATTGTTCCTATGTGGAAGCCAGGGGATTAAACCTGACTCCTTGCACAGGGTAAAAGGTGTGCTCTGCTGGCTAAGCTATCTCCTCACCCCCAATTAAATAGACCTCTTGTTTTCCACAATTTAGAAAAAAACAATGAAGTAAATATGCCTCGTGCTCAAGTCATGTAACTATAGTATTCATAATTTCAGCATTCTATTCAGTGCGAGTTGTTTCTTACAGCTCTCCACCTGGTCTTTCACTGTGCTCTGTCTCAAGCTCTTCTTTTTTCTTCTTTCCATATTCCACAGGCATTTTTCTAAGTCTTGACTATTCATATTCGTTTTCCCCAGGAATGTGAAGAAAGCTTTCTTACCTTCTTGCCTATCTAACTTATGTGATTCAAACCCTGGGGAACCATGTTGAAACAAACTGGTATTTGTTAAAGTGAACAAAAAGGCCTTTGTATCGCTTTCTTTTTCTAGGAATTGGGGCTTGAGAAAGACTGAAAAGTGATGTGATTTATATTTCACCTTTGTAGTCAGTCTTCTATGAGAAAAAGACGCTTAAACCTAGAAAGTTCAATTTGTAAATATACATGCAGCAATTTAGAACTACACTGAACTCCCTCCCACCTCCCACCTGAAACTACACTGAGATCCTATCTCACACCTGAGAGATTGGCTTCCATCAGCAAATCAGAAAATGACAGGGTGTTAGGCTGTGGAGAAAGAGGAACTCTGCTACACTGCCGGAGGGCATGCAAACCCTTGCAGCTCCTTTAGAAGACTGTATGGAGAGTCCCTGAAGAAATAAAAATGAATTAACTACATTAGGATCCAGCAATATCACTTTTGGATATTTATCCAAAGGACACTCAACCATTGATCAGAAGGGACACATGGACCCCTATAGTCGTAGCTATATTATTCACACTAGCCAACAAATGCAAGCAGCTTAAATGCTCATCAACAGACGACTGGCTAAAGAAGTTACAGGAGGGGGCTGAGCAGTGGTGCATCTGGCTAAGTGTACATAGTACTACTTGAAAGATACATAAGCCCCCTGCTCTCTACCTGCAGCGGGATGCTTCATGAGCTGTGAAGCAGATCTTCAGGAGTCTGTCTTTCCCTTTCTCTATCTTCCCCTCCTCCCACAATTTCTCTCTGTCCTATTAAAAGAAAAGGAAAAAAAATTTAAAAATCCACCAGAAACGGTGGATTCATGGTGCTGGCACTGTGCCTCAACAATTGGAGGCAGGAAAAAAAAGTTATGGGATATGTATTCCATGGAATACTACTCTGCAATCAAATTAGATGGAAGACTACTCTGCAATCAGATTAGATGGAAGACTACTCTGCAGTCATATTAGATGGAATACTACTCAGCAGTCAGGTTAGATGGAATACTACTCAGCAGTCAGGTTAGATGGGATGCCACTCTGCAGTCAGGTTAGATGGGATGCCACTCTGCAGTCAGGTTAGATGGGATGCCACTCTGCAGTCAGATTAGATGGGATGCCACTCTGCAGTCAGATTAGATGGGATGCCACTCTGCAGTCAGGTGGGATGCCACTCTGCAGTCAGATTAGGTGGGATGCCACTCTGCAGTCAGATTAGGTGGGATGCCACTCTGCAGTCAGATTAGGTGGGATGCCACTCTGCAGTCAGATTAGGTGGGATGCCACTCTGCAGTCAGATTAGGTGGGATGCCACTCTGCAGTCAGATTAGGTGGGATGCCACTCTGCAGTCAGATTGGTGGGATGCCACTCTGCAGTCAGATTAGGTGGGATGCCACTCTGCAGTCAGATTAGGTGGGATGCCACTCTGCAGTCAGATTAGGTGGGATGCCACTCTGCAGTCAGATTAGGTGGGATGCCACTCTGCAGTCAGATTAGATGGGATGCCACTCTGCAGTCAGATTAGGTGGGATGCCACTCTGCAGTCAGATTAGGTGGGATGCCACTCTGCAGTCAGATTAGATGGGATGCCACTCTGCAGTCAGATTAGATGGGATGCCACTCTGCAGTCAGATTAGATGGGATACTACTCTGCAATCAGATTAGATGATAATGTGTCCTTTGGGACAAAATGGATGATTATGCTTATTGAAATAAGAAATGAAAGCTAGCTACAAGATGCTTTCACTTCTATATGGAGTCTAGACAACTGATACACAGAAACTTGAAAAAACAAACAAACAAACAGAAACCCAGAGACCAAACTGTTTCTAATACTTATGAAAACTATGGGAGGTGAAAGGATGGGGACACTGAACTCTGGTGGTGAGTGTTGTGTGGAATTATATTCTGATTTTACAATCTTGTAACCTACTAATAATCAGAAGAAAAAAATGGTAAAATATATGCCATAAATTACTCGTTGGTGAAATAGAACTGAGAGACTGTTTTTGTTGGACACTGTGAATTCTGTGATAGCTATAGGGGAGTGAAGATGAGAAGATGTGATCTTCATGAAGTCATTTTCCTTATTAAACATCCCTACTGAATTGCTTCAAGTTTTGTTTCTTTAGTAATAAAGGCAACCATTATGCATTTACTGCTGGATAAATACACCCCATTCCCTGCTAAGTAAAGTTTGCTGCCTCTGTGGATGTCCAGTTCACAGTGGATTATCTGTTTACAATGGATTGATTATCTGTGCAAAAGAAAAAAAATCAGCTCTAAAATCTCTTTCTATAATCTAGTTTTTTTTAAACTTAATATAACATCTCTATCAATCCTTAATGAGAAGTGAATAAGATGTCTTTTGACACAGAAGTTGTTTGTTTTTATTTTATTTTATTATATTTAGCTACTTGGACATAAAAATCCATGGGCAGATTTTCTTCAAATGTCAGCTATTTCATAAGAAATGAACTGCATGAAGTTATATAGAAAACATTTCTTCCAAAGAAAAGAATTTCAGAGATTGAATTGTCACTTTGGTAACACTTGCATAGTAGTTTCCAGATCCTGTGGAAAACTTTTACAACACTGCCTATGAAAGCTACACACAGATACAAATTAAAGTTACAGCAATTGATCCCTGCAATACCTTCTTCTTGGAAATTTCAAGCCTATTCAATGCTAAAAAACAAACACACAAACAAAAACAGTTACAAGACTGCAGGACCCATGGGGAGAAATGGGTGCGCTGTATTTACTGTGGTTCCCCAAAGAGGTTCATTCTGATGGTGAACAGATGGAACCCCCATGGAAGAGGCAACTTTCTGCTGCCACTATCCCAGGGCTACAACTTGCCTTTGAAATGATATCAGTCAGGAAATCAGGGTTTCAGATTTCACAGAAGAATTTTCTTTGTGGTTTTTTTTTTTTCTTTTCTGTAGGTCCAAAGAAGGCAGGAGGAGGCAATAAATTTTTAGAACCTCTCTTGGTAGGTATTTAAAGAGATTATATGAGTAAATCAACTGTCCCAATCCCCAGATATGATATAGACCATCCGGTTTGAATTTGAATCTTTTGTCTTCATACTAGAGAACCATGTGAGCCAACAATTCAGAATAAGTTGACCCTGATAGGTGGAACGCAGTGCTGGGAGGGATATTCAAGAACTAATGTATTTATTTTTTATGAAGTTTTTCCTACTATTAGGTTTATAACTGGCAAAGGCCAAAGTTGAAGCAGTACAGTGTAGAGATTAGCATTTTTCTTGGGAGAAAAGATTAGGTTGTCTCACATTAACACCTGAGTTTCTAAAACACTTTACTAGGTGCTGCTTTTATTTTCATTTTTCTTCTTTTATTATTATTGAGATTTTATGGAAACACCTAAATGAATGTGGAAGAAATTCTAAAATTGAAGTATATACTTTTCATGATTCATTATCATGTTGGTCTTGTGGTTTTGCTAAGAAGCAGTAAGTAAGCTTCGGCCTTTGGACAGCTCATGTCTGTAGAACAATTTAATTTCCAATTTACTTTTTAATTTTTTTTTAAAATCAGAGCACGGCCTGGCTAAGCTCTGGTTTCTCATGGCACCAGGGATTGAACCTTAGATTCCTTCTACAAAAAGCAAAGGTTTTTAAATAATTCTTGAATTCATGGTATCAAATATTTTCCCAACACAGTGCCAGGGAATCGTTCCTGCTCAAGTTTCCTATTGTAAAAAATTAAAAGCAGGAATGTGAGAGGGAGAGACACCAAAGCATTTCTCTGCTACTTATGAAACTTCACCTGTCACTGTTTTTGATGCTCTTATGTAGTGCTTGGAAATGAACCCAAGGCCTCACAGAAGCATGGGAGACACCCATTCTACTATTGAGATGCTGTCCTTAAGTGTTTTTTTTTTTCTGAGAAGATAATCCAATTTTTAAAAAATATTTACTTACATATTCCCTTTTGTTGCCCTTGTTTTATTGTTGTAGTTATTATTCTTGTTGTTATTGATGTCATCGTTGTTGGATAGGACAGAGAGAAATGGAGAGAGGAGGGGAAGACAGAGAGGGAGAGAGAAAGATAGACACTTGCAGATCTGCTTCACTGTTTGTGAAGCAACTCCCCTGCAGGTGGGGAGCCGGGGGCAGGAACCGGGGGCTCCAACTTGGATCCTTATGCCGGTCCTTGAGCTTTGCGTCACCTGCACTTAACCCGCTGCACTACCGCCCAACTCCCTGTCCTTAAGTTTTTTAAAATAGAGGCTTCATTTGTTTGAAAACTACATGATGAAGGAGATAGTGCAATGTTATAGTACAGAACACTTGCATGACTGAAGCTCCAGATTCAACCCCCAGCACCACCTTATGCCAGAGGTGAGCAGTGCTCTGGTCTCTCTTATATTCTTTCTCACAAAAAATATTTTTAAAGAAAACAACTATTTAAACATTTAAGTGCTATGATTTGTTTGTGGTCCAGGAGGTCGTGCAGTGGATAAAGTGTTGGATTCTCAAAACCTGAGCTCCAGAGTTCAATCCCCATTGGCACATGTACAGAGTAATGTCTGGTTCTTCCTCTCTCTCCTATTCCTCTCATTAATAAATAAATAAAATGCTGTGAGTTTTCTATTTGTTTAGATCTTCAAGCTTCTTTAGGTTGGGCACCAGGATTATTTTATTCTCCAATGGGTTTCCCCCTCCCCCCATTAGCTTCCAGGTGATCTCTCTCTGTTTGTGTAGGAAAGTGGTTCATATATATCAATTTTTCTCTCTGTGCAGGAAAGTGGTTCTTAACCTTGGCTACCAACTAGAATAATCCTGAATAAAGATAACACATTATGTGTCCTAGGTTTCTAGTTTTACATCACTTCAAATGCTTATTACAACACATCCATCCACCACTGAAGTACTAACATCCCTCAGCATTGTCCACTGGACTCCTTTTTTTCCCCCACCAGGATTGTTGCTGGGAATTCAATGTGTGCACAGCTCCCCCACTCCTGGTGGTCATATATTTCCCTGCTAGTGCCCTTCCTTCCTTCCTTCCTTCCTTCCTTCCTTCCTTCCTTCCTTCCTTCTTTCTCTCTCTCTCTCTCTCTCTCTCACCTCCTTCTCCCCTTTCTCCTTTCCTTCTTTTTCTAGTGGGTGAGAGACAGAGAGATATAAAGATAGAAGCAAAGACAACCACAGCACTATTCCACCACTCCTGAAGCTTCTCCCCTATGGGTGGGGACCAGAGGTTATCATGCTAAAACCCAGGTCTACTATGTGAGCCACCATCTGGCCCCAACTGCCACCATTTTCTCCCCTTCATCTCAATCTGACATGATAGACCTTAAAATAAATAAAATTTTAAAAGCTAGGGACGGACATTACTTAATGCTCAGAGGATCAGTCAATCAAGAGGATTTAATGATTATTAACATCTGTACACCCAAGGAGAGGCCATCTAAATACATCAAACATCTACTGAAAGAGCTACAGCAGTCTATTAACAGCAACACAGTAATAGTAAGGGGATTTCAACACCCCCTTACTATTACTTGGGTATTAGACCAGAAACTATCAAATTCATAGAGGAAAATACTGGCAGAGCTCTCCCATCTAAATTTTAAAGCGGGAGTCGGGCTGTAGCGCAGCGGGTTAAGCGCAGGTGGCGCAAAGCACAAGGACCGGCATAAGGATCCCTGTTCGAACCCCGGCTCCCCACCTGCAGGGGAGTCGCTTCACAAGCGGTGAAGCAGGACTGCAGGTGTCTGTCTTTCTCTCCCCCTCTCTGTCTTCCCCTCCTCTCTCCATTTCTCTCTGTCCTATCCAACAACGACAACAACAATAATAACTACAACAATAAAACAACAAGGGCAACAAAAGGGAATAAATAAATAAAATAAA
This sequence comes from Erinaceus europaeus, assembly GCF_950295315.1. Taxonomy (NCBI): domain Eukaryota; kingdom Metazoa; phylum Chordata; class Mammalia; order Eulipotyphla; family Erinaceidae; genus Erinaceus; species Erinaceus europaeus. The sequence continues at coordinate 13,930,496 of NC_080179.1, read as the reverse complement.
ATAAATTTAAAAAAAAAATAATAAATTTTAAAGCATCTTCAATGAAATGAATGCAATTACAAAAAAAATGAACAATAAACACATAGCAGAACTTGGACTGGGTCTGGTGTATTGCAACCAAAATAAAGGACTCTGGGATGAGGGTTCAAGTCCTGGAACATGATGGCAGAGGAAGACCTAGAGGTGGGTTGAATGTTATGTGGAAAACAGAAATGTGAACAGAGGTAGATTGCATGATGGTCATGCAAAGAGGCTCCAAGGTCTCAGGTCCATGGTGAATTCACTTTCTTTATCCCATCTTGGATGGAGCTCGAAGATATCATGTTAAGTGAAATAAGTCAGAAACAAAAAGATGACTATGGGATGATCTCACTCACAGACAAAAGTTGAAAAACAAGGTCAGAAGGGAAAACAGTAAGCAGAACTGGACTGGAGTTGGTGTATTGCACCAAAGTAAAAGATTGGGGTGGGGGGAGGGTTCAGGTCTTGGAACATGGTGGCAGAGGAGGACCTAGTGGGGGTTGTATTGTTATGTGGAAATGTTATGCATGTACAAACTACTGTATTTTACTGTTGACTGTAAACTATTAATCTCCCAAATAAAGAAATAAAAAAAAAAAAGACAAAAAGAAAAACCAACTGAACAAAAACCAACCAACCACCACCAACAAAACCCTACAGAGTAGAATGCAGTAAAGCAGTGAGAGCACAGGAATTGGGTCAGAAGCTCTGGGTTCTGGGGGATGGGCAGTAGCACAGCAGGCTAAACGCACATGTTGTGAAGCGCAAGGACCAGTATAAGGATCCTGGTTTGAGCCCCGGCTCTCCACCTGTAGGGGGATCACTTCACAGGCGGTGAAGCAGGTCTGCAGATGTCTGTCTTTTTCTTCTCCTTTTTGTCTTCCCCTTTTCTCTCAATTTCTCTCTGTCTTATCTAATAACAACAAGGGCAACAAAATGGCAAAAATGGCCTCCAGGAGCAGTGGATACATAGTGTAGGCACAGAGCCCCCAGGGATAACCCTGGGGACAAAAATAAATAAATAAATAAATAAATAAATAAATAAATAAATAAAAGCCGTGGGTTCTGATTGTAACTTTAGCTCTGTGATCTTAGGGAAACTATACTAATCTTTATGGGACTCACCTAAGAGATACATTCAAGATATGAAGTAGTCTAAACCTTGGGTAGATGCATTCAAAGTGTTTATCATGATGCCCAACTCGTAGTTTAAAACATCTAGTTATGCAACATGTACAAATACTACAGAATAATTCCCTAATGAGTTTCCATCTTGTATCCTACACAGTTATTTCTAGAGTAATTTCATGATTTTTCCATTACTTAATTACAAATCTTATGTATCTTCAAAAATGTTTTATTTATTTTGGGCAGAGACAGAGAAGTTGAGAGTGAAGGGGGAAATAGGGAGGGAAGGAGGGAGGGAGAGAAAGAGCGAGCGAGAGAGAGAGAGAGAGAGAGAGAGAGAGACCTGCAATGAAGCTTCCTCCACTGCAGGTGGGGACTGAGTACTTGAACCTGGGTTATTGTGCAGTGTACTGTGTGCATTCAGCCAGGTGCACCACTGCCGAGCTCCTCAAATCTTACATACTTTGTAAAGACAGAAGCTCATTTCTGTTCCTTGCTTACTTTTTAAATGTAAAAGAGAGGGAGAAAGAGAGAACCACAGCATCACTTTGGCGCAGACAATAACAGGGAGTGAATTCAGTACCTCATGCTTGAAAGTCCAACACTTTATCCACTGCACCATCTCCTGGGCAGCTCACCTGATTGTTAATATTTCCATGAGACCATTTAAACGTAATGAGTCAGTCAGTATAAGAGCAAAAGACCTGGAAACAAGAATGACATTTAATCATGAAAAAGTTCTGCCTTTTTTAGTCAACACAAAGTAATGGCACACTTTTTTTTTTTCCCCAGTTTTTAAAATTTTAAAAAAATTTTTATTTATTTTCCCTTTTGTTGCCCTTGTTGTTTTTTTATTGTTGTAGTTATTATTGTTGTTGTCAGATAGGACAGAGAGAAATGGAGAGAGGAGGGGAAGACATAGAGGGGGAGAGAAAGACACATACCTGCAGACCTGCTTCACCGCCTGTGAAGCGACTCCCCTGCAGGTGGGGAGCTGGGGGCTCCAACCGGGCTCCAACTGGTCCTTGGGCTTCGCACCATGTGCGCTTAACCCACAGCCCCCAACTCTGTTTTTAAAATTTTTTATTAGTAATTCAATAATGATTAACAAGATTGCAAGGTAACAGGGGTACAATTCCATACCATTCCTACCACTAGGGTTCTGTCCCATCCCCTTCATCGGAAACTTCCCTATTATTTATCCCTCTAGGAGTATCCAAAATTCTTTTTGGGGTGCAGAAAGGTGGGAGATCTGGCTTCTGTATTTGCTTCTCTACTGGACATTGGCAGGTTAATCCGTACTCCTAGCCTGTTTCTACCTTTCCCTAGTGGGACAGAACTCTGGAGAGGTGGGTTCCAGGACATACTGGTAAGTTGTGTGACGAGGGACATCAGGCTGGTGTCATGGTAGCATCTGCAGCTTGGTGGCTCCATATGTCCCTTTCCTTCTCCTTCTCTCTCTCTGGGTGCTGATGGAGCTGGAGTTCAGAGCTCTCTTATCTTCATCCTATCACTTCTCCCTCACTGGGAGTATGGATCATGGTTGTTTTGTAAGGGTACTCCTTAGCATATGTGAGCTTGTATTTTCTTGTAGCACACTCCCTCCCTCCCTCCCTTCCTCCCTTCCATCCACCCTTCCTTCCTTCCTTCCTTCTGCATAATGTTAGTTATCATTTGATTCCTGAAGTGTTCTTTTGCTTTATAATGTAACACCTGAATCCTTGTGCACTATAATGTGTGCATTCAACCAGGCGTGTCACTGCCCAGTTTTAGAATACCTCTTGCTTTGCGTGTAGTATTCGTCTTTTGTAAATACAAAGTATAGGAAATAGTTTTAGAACAGTTGGAATAGCTAAGGCCAAGAGATTGAGCCTTTATAGAAGAACCTCTGATCTTATGCAACAGGAACAGGAACACTAGCCACCCAGTAGTTTCCTGGTGCATCTTTTAGACAATTTCTCCAGCTTTATTGAGAAATGATTGGCATCTGTCACTGAGATATGTAGCACAATGGTTTGATTGACATATATTTTGCACTGACTATCAAAACAGGTTCAACAAATGTCTATCTTCTAGAGATATACTCAAATAAAAAAAGGTGCACAGGAATTTTTTTTTCTTTTTTGTGATGAAAATTTAGGATTTATTCTTTTAATGTCTTTCCTCTGTATCTTCTATCAGTATTAGCTATAGTCATCATTACGTACCTATTAGAGTGCCTGTTGTCCTTTGGGGCTAGATGCGTTTGTTTGAGCCCACACGTCACAGTGCTCAAGGACCAAGGTTCAAGGGGGAGACTTCAGGAGCAGTGAAACTGTGTTGCAGGTCTCTCCCTCTCTCTCTCTATCTCTCCCTTCTTTACAATTTCTCACAAATAGTAATAAAACAGCTTTTTAAAGGAAATGGGTGCTTCTTAATCACCTTTCAACTTGGTGAATCTTGTCAAACTCTTTAAACACATCATTTTCAGTGACTTGCTATCTTAGCTCAAAAGACAGAGAGATATCAAGTCACTGATAAGAATGATGTGTTTAAGGCTGGGGGTATGGATCCACCTGCCAATGCCCATATCCAGCAGAGAAGCAGTTACAGAAACCAGAACTTCCGCCTTCTGCTCCCCATACTCCCAGAGGGATAAAGAATAGGGAAACTTCCAATGGAGGGGATGGAATACGGAACTCTGGTGATGGGAACTGTATGGAATTGTACCCCTCTTATCACACAATCTTGTAGATCATTATTAAATCACTAACTAAAAAAAAGCTAATGTGTTTAATTTCACAAACAGGTGCAAATTTTGTGTTGGGGCAAGGACTTGAATTTGTTTTTGTTCATACAAGTCTCTGAAATCAAGTTGTCGGCAAGTCTTAAACTAGCAAATGCTCACCTTTCGTACGAGAAATTTCCGTAGAACTCTATTTTCTTTTATTGAAGTAACATTGACTTATATTATGTATGTTTCAGATATATATCACTAAAATTCACCATTTGTATATACAATATTATCCCCATCAAAGTCAGTTTGTTTCCACTACCATATATTTTACTGCCTTTCCCCAACTTACCTACCCTTGATCCCTCTTTCCTCTGGTAACCACTGTATTGCTCTCAGAATCTTAAGAGTTTGTTCTTGTGGGCTGGGGAGATAGCACAATGGTTATGAAAAATACTTTCATGCCTGAGGTTCCAAGGTTCAATTCCTAGCACTGCCAAAAATCAGAGCTGAACAGTGCTCTGGCCTTTCTCTCACTCTTCTTGTCTCTTTCTCAATAAAATAAAAAGTTTTTTGCTAAAAAATTAAGTTTTTTACCTTCCACATGAGTGAAATTATATGGCATTTGCCTTTAAATCAAACCAGCACAGTTCATTTAGCATAATACCCTCTAGGTCTATCCGTGTTGTCACAAAATTTGAGGTTTAATCTTTTTTTTTTTTGTAACTGGGTAGTATTCCACTAATTTTTTTTTCTTTTTTACTAATTTCTACTAAATTCCTTTTTTAATTACCCTGTATGATGCTGTTTGCAGGATTTCAGTATGTAGTGGATCGATCTTGGTCCCACTCCAAGAAAGCTTATTTAATCAAACAACCAAAGGAATCTTAACTAGTAGTGGATTCAAGTACAGTGAATCTGTAAATACTCAAATCCCAACTCTGTACTGCACAACATTGAAGCAAAAAAATCCAGTACCTATAACTAATTAGTTATTGCCTATCACTGGCTTTTATTTTTTAATATAACTTTTTAATTATGCTTTTCTAGTTGTTAGTTTTTATTGGTGCATGTTGTATTACCTTTCAAAAATGCATGGTTAAATTATTTCTAAAGTCACCTTGATACTCACAGTGCTAATTTACCTATACTTACTGCTAAAAGATTAGCATGCATCTTTTATCCTTGTTTGTGGTTTCAACTGCCTACTATCAGAGAAGTGAGGAAATAAAAGATGACAAGGTTGATAAGCTAAGAAAGATAGATTTTTCAGTTCTTATTTAGGGGTAGGGTCAGTTGTAGTACACACTATTATATATTTAAAAGGCCCCACTGAAGGTAGAAGAAATAGTCCAAGAAAAAGCTTTATAATCTCGAAACTGTCTTTCGGTACTATGTGACTTTGTCCTTTTGTGAAGTCTGTGTGACCTCTCCTGTTTGTATTAAATTAAAATAAGGATGTAAGGACTGATGATTCGATTTGGTGGGTTTGTTACAGAAACAGCTCTGGCATCTGTTACTTCCACTCTGTTACCCATTACTTCTGTTCTGCTAATGGCAACAGGCATTTGATTAAGTGCAGAGATTTGGACAAGACGGGGGTCCAAGGTGGGTTGTGAACTAAATCACACAGCTAAATGTGTTTCATCTGTACTTCACCTGTTCTTTGTTTTCAGTTTTCTGGCAGACCGGCAGCTGGAAGCTTTCAACCCAGGGGCAGGAGAGAGACTAGTTATTTTTTAAAACGTGGACTAAAATGCATACTACAATATCCTGTTAACAAAAGGCACTGCAGGTGAGTATGTTTTCTTTGATAAGAATTAAGTGTGAATATCCCCTTCACCAACAAATAAAAACACTAATGAATAAACTAATTAGAGGAAATTAAGATACTTAATCTTTTCTAAATAGTTTTCAAAAGTCTTATCTAAGTCATAGGTAAGGACTTATATATGTTCATAGCTAAGGTTAGAATCAAAAGATCCAAGTAGAAAAAGAGTAAGATAAAAATTCAGTAGTAATAAAAGTGCTATAACATCCAGTAAAGACAACAACCTTGGGGGTTAATATTTATTGTATATAAAAATGCCAGAAAAGTATTCATTTGAAATATAATTACACATTCATTTCCTACTCACTTGTTTATTCAAGTCATAAAGGAAGAAAGATAGCTTTCTTCTATGTGGCATGTACAGAATCAAATGTTTTAGCTAGAAGTATAAAGACCACATATTTCAATAGTGGTTCAAATGTCTGTAAGAGTCACAGAGATAAGTGAATTTCTTAAGACCTAAAATTAAACTTTGGAAGGTCTGAAATTCATATCCTACTCTTCCCATTGTCCACTCAGGGCTCATTTTTTCCCTACACTGACCACACTAGAAAGCTTAAACACTTCATGTTTGTTGGTACTGACAAGGAGGCATAATCAATTCTGGAAAATAAAAAAATGGGAAATGACTGTAAAATTTAAGAACCAACCAATTATATTATAAAAGAAACATTAAATCACCTACTGAAACTTGTAATAGAGACAGAGAGAGAGAGAGAGAAAGAGAACATATTCATTTAACACCTGTATAGGGCAAACAGTTAAGATTAGACTGTTAGAATGCCAGTTTGTCTTTATTTGCTAAATGAGAAATAGTTCAGTCAAAAACTAGATATTTACAATCACCAGAATACCACCAACACTCTCTTCTATAATTCACCGGCTTATAATACCACTTTTTTTTTTTTTAATACCCTGTTTAATTCTAGCAACTCTTCAATGGTCACCTACATCTAAGTCTGGTCACATGACCTCAGTTAAGTCCCAGTGTTGGGGGGGAGGGCACATAGGGTCTGAGCACTGTCTAATCTGGATTGTAAAGGATTTGTCAGACTTGACCTAGATTATGGAACACTTAAAAGAAATGGAAAAGTTTCCACAATATTCGGCATATAAAGTCATCTCTTAAAAGTCTTTAGGTTTTTCCTCTAAATCTGAGACCATCACCATCAATGAAATAAATGGTAGTAGCTCACATAGTAGATAAAAGTGACTTAGATTAGTATTCACAAAGAGTCAGACTCTGATAGTTATGCAGGATTTCAGCACCTAAAGACCTAAGGAGGTCACGCTATAGTGGAATTACTTTGTGAAGAGTTCAGCTGAATAACTTTGTAGCTGGGGTTTCTTCTTGAAGGGCAGGAAATTTTTATAGCAGGAATTCCTACTATTTGTTGAAAGCAACTAGGTTGAACCATAGATATCACTGTTCTCATAGGCTGAAAAAAAATTTAAAATCATCAGTTTCTTGTAATTTGACCTAAAGCTACTGACTTTTTCGAAGTCAGGTCAAATGGGAATGATAGTTACATTTATAAACAGCGAAGGGGTAAGAGGCTGAGGAAATAAACAATAAAGCTCCTGTAGTTTATAGAAAATTAAATGCCTGAACAGACAAATAGGGCTTATCATGAAGACCTCAGAACACTGAGAGGATTTTTATTATGAAACTGGCATTATGAATCTATAAGATCAAGTTTAGAATCACTGCTATACCATCTGCTGTGTGAACAGGAGGGGGCTTTGATGAGGTCCTGGGAATAGAGTAGAATTGTCTTTATTTTTACAGGAGGTTACAATATGGACAAACTCTAGCATTAATGTGCCCCAAGTAGAAACAGAAGGGTGAGAATTAAGACTACCTCTGTTACTAGTCACAGTTAAAGATTAATTATGTACACAGCAAGAGCTTATTATTTAAACTATTAACAAATGGGATAAAAGCAAACCATGAAATTTATTAATGGTTACTGTCTCCACATGATAGCACCATAATTATGTTATGGCACAATATTTGGCATTGGCGTGTACATTTTAAAAAATGTGTTTAGAACACAGGGAATATTTTTGTTAAAATATTATAACTATATGGGAAAGGTCTCCAAATACACACTAAAATGTATGTGAAACTTATTCATTAAAATTAATGCAATCATTAAGGGTAAATTTTTGGAGCACACAGTCCTTGAAATAGTTATTTCAGGTGTCCAATTCATTAACCAAGTTTTAAAATTGATAGAATCTAGTCCTTGCATGGTATAATCTTGTTGTGTAGGTTCTAGCAAGCACGAAAGATACAAAAATAAAAGGAATATAGGCACTGCATACTACTAGGCAGGGATTTCTCGTTTTTAAAATTGTTTCATAAGTCCTAAGAGTTCAATTCTTTTGGTTATATTTCATTTTCAGAGGTTTCTCAAAGAAATGTAATATGTAAATTATTTGTAACTATAATCTTCAATCATACTAATGTCAAGATGTAAGATAGGCAAAAATATCAACAATGAATACAGGTAAAACAGTGTCATATAAATATAACAAAGTATACTGATAAAAGTCCTAAGACATTATTACATATTCCATCCTATTATCTCATAAATCAAGGCTTTTAGCTGTCTGGATTCATATGTGACTGTATTCTTCCCAGAGTGCATTCTTTCTTCTTCCAGGGGTTGCTCGATAACGGCAGGTATATTCCTACCATGAACTTCACAATGCTCAAGAAACTGCACACATTCTTGAATAACATTGTCACGCAGCACTATCATGTGTTTTGACATGTTTTCTAATAGGGACAGGAAGCATCTTTTGGCATAATACCAGGTGTCAGTTCCCAGTTTTTTACCATACGGTTCTAAGCTTTTGATAACTCGAGAAATGCCAAAGTCATAATTCCCTTTGGCACAATAGAGTGTGCCTATCACCAAATTCACAATGCAGAGGTGGTAGATTTTTTTATCTGGGTCGTCATAGGAGAGCTGCTCTTCTTCCTTTTCAATCTTCCTCATCAGCTCCTCAGCCTCTTCATTTTGACTTGTCATAATATATGAAACGCAGAGATTTGCCAGTACAATAGCACTGACATTCAGAATGTTGTCGTAATGCTTCTTGACTATGGGTTCGTAAAAACCGATGGCTTCTTTGTATTTGTTCTCCTGCATGAACAGAACATGTGCCACGTTCAGCTTCCACACGTCGTGGTCACTACAGAATTCCACAGATTTACGGAAGATCTTTTCCACCATTGTGTAATTTTCAAGGTTCCAGTAGATTTTTGCCTGGGCCATCAACACAGGGATATACTTCTCCAGAGTGTCATCATATTCATTCACTGATTTTTTGACAGCTTCTTCATCTCTGTTGTGTCTTGCCTCTTGTACTTGTTTAGTAAGTTTTCGCAGCTGTTCAGTCAGCATCCCTGCTAGCCCATCCAGCTTCACGAAAGCCTCTTCAGGAGCTGTCTGGCAAGTGATCATGGCATCCAAGAAGTCATAGAGATAGGGTGTGAGGAACTTATAAGTCAAGTGGGCGTTCTCTGCCAGGACATCTGCTGCTAGGTCAAAATACTCATACTTACAGTAGAGTAATAACAGGTTGCCAAAGGTCTCTGGAGGGAAGGGGTTCTGCTGGAGCAAAAACTGGAGTTTTTCAAACCCTTCCGTTGGCTTGGCATCCATGTTCATTAGTGCCTGGTTGTGTAGAGTCACAGGATCTAACTCTTCCTCTGCTCTAGGTGGCATGTCAGTGAGGGTTTCCTGGGCCACCTCGTAATTTCTCAGTTGATATTCTATGGCTGCCTTGAGGTTGAAGGCTTCCACCAGAGCAGTCTGGTGAAGGACTACGGTGTTGCCCACACTGCGAACATCAATGCCTTCTGTGGTCATGCCTACACCCAGCTCTGGGTGCTGGCAGATGCCATGTTCAATAATGTCTGCAATATGCTTCAGAGCTGCAGCATACTGCCTACTGTTGTAAAAGGCCAAAGCTAGGTTGTAAGAAAGGTCAGGCTGGTAGCCTGAGGCTTGCAGGGCCGCAAAGAACTTGGAACACGCAGCCTCATACTGTCCCTCTTTGTAGAGCAGGCAGCCCAGGTTCACCTGGCCATCAGTCTGAGTCTCCCCAGCACTGTCGTCTCCCCCGTCCCCACTCAGCAGCTGTTCCACCAGACTTCTGGCCCCAGGCAGGTCGCCCTCGCTGTACTTGATGGCAGCTTGCAGGCGCAGGACCCGGCTGTGATAGGCAGGGCTGTCCAAGAGGAAGGCGACCCGGGTGGCCTCCGGGTAGAGGCAGGCCTTGTAGAGCGCCTGGGCCTGGTACAGGCGGTACTGCTCCAGCTCGGGGTGCAGCTGGCCCAGCTGCTCATAGCAGTCGGCCGCCAGCGCGAACTCCTGCAGGCGGTAGTAGCAGTAGCCGAGCAGCGAGAGGCCGGCGCGGCTCTTGGGGCTCCGCTGGAGCTCCCCGCTCAGCAGCTGCACCGCCTCGGCGTAGCGGGCGTCGCGGACCAGCCTGTACACGACCGCCGTGAACTCGCCATCGGGGATCTGCGCGCCGCCCCCGAGCGCCGCCATAACTGCCGGGAGGGAAGCGCGTCCCTGTTACCAAGGCAACAGGCCGACCGGAAACGGAAGATGGTGTGGATATTTGCATATCGGTGGCTATTTGTCGCGGCAGGAGGAATAAATACACCTGTTAGGGCTGAAACGAAATCAGTTAGATATTTCCATTCTTAACTGAGTCCTCAAGGAATCTGGACACTTGCGATCACGCCACAAAGAGAGTAGAACTGCTGCCATGTAGTTCATCTTTGAAACTCCACTTCCCAGCATGCTCTTTTTCCCATCGTGATTATTAAGTGGACGTGACCGCGGTACATGCTGGGAGTTGTAGTTTTCGGAGCCGGAGTGTAAACTGGGAGATGAGGTTTCGAAGATCTTTCTTTGTTAGGGTTGTTTATAAAGTCCGTCACCTCCTCTGGTCTCTGATAAGGGGAAGAAAGTTTTATTAGCCCCAATCTTTGTGTTTTCAGCCTTTTACACTGTGCAGTTGCATGCAAATGATGGCCTTATACGTTCTGCTTTTATAAATTAATGGGAAGCAAAAGTGGACTATTCTTTGGACTAGAATATTTCTATTTTTGCCAACGCCCATGTCCAGTGAGGAAGCAATTACAGAAGCCAGACCTTCCACCTTCTGCACCCCATAATGATCCTGGGTCCAGTCTCCCAAAAGGATAAAGAACAGGAAAGCGACAGGGTAGATAGCATAATGGTTATGCAAATAGCTCTCTGAGGCTCCAAAGTCCTAGGTTCAGTCCCCCGCACCACCATAAGCCAGAGCTGAACAGTGCTCTGATTAAAAAAAATTTTTTTTAATTTTAAAAAGTTAAAATATCTAAACAAAAAAATTTGAAAGGGGATCGGGCGGTAGCGCAGTGGGTTAAGCTCATGTGGAGTGAAGCGCAAGGACGGGGGTAAGGATCCGGGTTCAAGCCCCCGGCTCCCCATCTGCAGGAGCGTCGCTTCACAGGCGGTGAAGCAGGTCTGCAGATGTCTATCTTTCTCTCCCTCTCTCTGTCTTCCTCTCCTCTATTTCTCTCTTGTCGTGTCCAACAACATCATCATTGACAACAATAATAATAATAACCACAACAATGATATAACAACAAGGACAACAAAAGGGAAGAAAAAACTAGCCTCCAGAAGCAGTGGATTCGTGGTGTAGGCACCGAACCCCAGCGATAACCCTGGAGGCAAAAACAAACAAAAAAACAAACGAAAAGACCAGGCAATGGTGGTCGAGCCCCAGCTCCCCACCTCTGCGGGGATTGCTTCACAAGCGGTGAAGCAGGTCTGCAGGTGCCTTTCTCTCCCCCCTCTGTCTCAGCCACCTCTCTCCATTTCTTTGTGTCCTATTCAACAACAACGACATAAATAACAATAATAACAATAACCACAATGATAAAAAAGTAGGGCAACAAAAGCAAAAAAAAAAAAAAAAAAGAATAGGAAAGCTTCCATTGGAGGAGGTGGGATACAGAATTTTAGTGGTGGGAATTGTTTGGAATTGTACCCCTTTTATCCAACAGACTTGTCGATCGTAATTAAATCAATAGTAAAAAAAAAATAACATTCCTGTTTTTAAGAGATCTTGAGAGCACACTTTCGAAGAACATAATATACTGGGCCTGGGAATCCTTATTTTTGTTGTTTTCTGAGGGATATGATAGAATGCTATTGTAAATCTTACCTGGTGTTGGGAGAGATTAATTTCATTTATGTACTTATTTTTATTAGCGATTAAATAGTGATATAATTCCTTGTCAGCCTCACCACCGAAATTCTGAGTGCCTCCCCTCCACCCCATTAGTTTTCCCAAGTATCTAGAGACAGGTTGGTTGTTGCTACTGCCTCTTCTTTCATCTTCTTCTTCCCTTTCTTCTCCTTCTTCTTTCTTCTTTTTCTCCTTCTCCTTCTTCCCCCCCTCCCTCTTCCTTCTTTCTTTCCAAGTTTGTGGGTTTCAATTCTTTATATTCTCATATAAGTGAACCCATGTGGTAGTCTTTTACTTCCTTACTTTGCTAAACACAATCACTTCCAGTTCCATCGGTTTGCTCTGAGGAACACAACACTTCCTTTTTTAAATTGCTGAGTTGCACTCTATTGAATAGAGGTCCCATAACTTCTATGTATTTATTTATTTATTTATTTTCCCTTTTTGTTGCCTTTGTTTTTTCATTGCTGTTGTAGTTAATGTTAGGACAGAGAGAAATGGAGAGAGGAGGGAAAGAAAGAGAGGGTGAGAGAAAGACAGACACCTGCAGACCTACTTCACAGCCTATGAAGCGACTCCCCTGCAGGTGGGGAGCCGGGGGCTCGAACTGGGATCCTTACACCAGTCCTTGCGCTTTGCGCCACCTGTGCTTAACCCGCTGCGCTACCGCCCAACTCCTGTCCCATAACTTCTTATCCTATCATTTGTCAGTGGGCACTCAAGTTGCTTCCTCATTTTTGGCAACTGTGAATAATGCAGCTATGAACATGGGAGTGCATTTATCTCTTGTTTTTTGAATAAATGCCCTAGGTGTGAAATTGTTGGATCATAAGGTGTTTCCATTTTCATGTTAAGTATTCTCCACACTGTTCTCTGTAATGGCTGTACCATTATGCAATCCCGTCAGCAGTGTAACAGTGTTCCTCTTTCTCCACATTCTTACCAACATTTATCATTTCCTGTTCTGTTGATGCAGGGGGAGAGACTCAATTTAGATTTAAGTGTCCTCACAGCCTCCCTAGCCCTTCCCTTTCCATTTCCATAAACAACCACTATTACTGAGCTAGTGTTGCTATTTAAATTTAGCAGTATCTACTGCCTAGTCTCCAGGCTTTCACTACAAATAAGAACCAGTCTTCATTATTCTCCTTTCATCTCTAGTGACACTGATCTTCCATGATCTGCACTTGCCTAAGATAAAGGGTACTTGAAATAAAAACATGTGATGGTCATAAAAGACTTCAATGTAAGTCTTTTATCTGCTTTCTCTATAGTTTTGCCGCTCATTCATCTCTTAAATATATAGATTTTAGGGCCAAGGTCAACCCATATTCTATTGCATTCTACTGGACCATATGTTATTCCTAATCTGCATGACCACCCTGTTTTTTCATATTACAGCTGAAAAATCTGTGTAACAAGGAGGTTTAAGTAATTTAAAGAGCACACTTCTGGGTGATTAGCAACGAGAAAATAGTGACTGAGAACAACTCATTCCATATATCTCCTGTACATGAGTTAGCAAAGGTGCAATGTTTGCTGCCAAGTCTTTTTTTTTTTAATATTTATTTTATTCTTTGTTGTCCGTGTTTTATTATTGTCATCGTTGTTGCATAGAACAGAGAGAAATGGAGAGAGGAGGAGAAGACAAAGAAGGGGAGAGAAAGACACCTGCACTCCTGCTTCACTTCTTATGAAGTGACTCCCCTGCAGGTGGGGAGCTGGGGGCTTGAACCGGGATCCTTATGCTGGTCCTTGCGCTTTGCGCCAAGTGCGCTTAACCCGCTACACAACTGCCTGACTCCCTGCTGCCAAGTCTTATGAGAGATTAATGGAAGTCAGGTTAGTGGAGGAAAAAGTTATCCACTAAAATAACCAACCATTTGGTGTATTGCACCAAAGTAAAGGATTCTGGGATGGTGGGGGGGGGGTTCAGGTCCTGCTGTGCTATGGTAGTGTTGTTGGGGATTAAAGTGTTTTGCAGAAAACAGAAATTTTATACATGTACCATCAACTTTATGTACTTTTAACTGTAAACCATTAATTCCTCCAATAAAAATATTAAAATATAGCCAACCAACACTTTGAAGGTAGCACAAATGTAAATGTTTGACATGTGAACTGTGTTGGTTAGTGGGTGTTAGCAACTAACTAGTAAAAGTAGTATAATTCATAGTTTTTAGTCACCTGGTGTAGGTAGGAAGAAACTATTGTAGCATATGATTGTTTATATCATAGAAAATTGATTGTATGGGAGTCGGGCGGTAGTGCAGCGGATTAAGCGCACCTGGCGCAAAGCATAAGGACTGGCGTAAGGATCCCGGTTTGAGGCCCCGGCTCCCCACTTGCAGAAGAGTGGCTTCACAGGCGGTGAATCAGGTCTGCAGGTGTCCATCTTCTCTCCTCCTCTCTATCTTCCCCTCCTCTCTCCATTTCTCTCTCTCCTATTCAACAACGAATGACGTCAACAACAATAATAATCACAACATGGGCAATGAAAGGGGAAAAAAAGGCCTCCAGGAGCAGTGGATTCATGGTGCAGGCACTGAGCCCCAGCAATAACCCTGGAGGCTGTTGTTAAAATTTCGGAAGGCTCTTGCCGGGCCGGCTAGCTTCACAGCGGGTAACAGAGATGCGGAGACAACGGCTGGGCAGGGAAGCTGTATTTCTTTATTCAGGAACAACGATTCACAAACTAAGACAAACTAATCACCAAACAGAACTCTGCTGTCTCTTTGCGGCGGCGCAAGCACTCTTTCTTTTACACTGGAACTCAGGAACTCTCCAACTCTGGCACTCTGGAACTCTCGTACTTGAGAGCCCTCTGAAACTCTTCTACTGTGGAACTCTCTCTTACTCTGTAACCCTGAAACTCTCGAACTCAGGAACTCAGGAACTCTGTCACTGGCCTCAGGAACCCTCTCTCGGGGTTCCTTCGGGCGGGGCCAAGCAGGCCCGCGAAATTAATTGGACTGATCCAATTCTCTTGGCGGGGGGAGGGCTAGGACAAACCAATGTAAAGCATACGACAATTCCCCCTTTTCTTTTTAACTAAATGACTATAGTATCAAGGGTGTGGGGTGAACAGAAACATATATAACAAAAACCAGCATGTTGCCAAGGGAAGGCCTGAGGGGGCCATATCTGAAAAAAAAACATTTCTTGCCTCTGGGGGCTACTTGCCTCGACGGGCAATTGCATGGGGGCGGGAATGGCCTAGAGTCCCACAGGCAGCTGGCTGCAACTTACTTACTATGAAACAAAACTTGTTATTAGCATATCTACTGTACGATCCAACGTTTCTAATAGAGAAGGAATTTGAGACTTTTACATATCAACAACGTCTTTTAACCTTTTGTTACACCCATTCAAGATGGAGACACACCCTAGGTGTGGGCTGGAGAGGAAACCTCAGGCATGAGAATAATTAGCATAGCCATTGTGCGATCTACCATTTCTAATAGAGAAGGTAGTGTTTTACATATCAACAAGTCTATTTAACCTTTTGTTTAGACCAACTTAGTTAAAATATATTGATTGTTAACTAATTTTTACCTCAGACTTTAAATGTAAGTTAATTTTATCTTTATGAGAATTACATTGAAAACCTTTTTCATTTAACTTTGACTAGTAAGAATTTAGCCTTAAAGCTACTGTTTACCAAACTTTAAACATACACATAAACATGGTCATTAATACACTAGGAGAGAAACCTTTGTTACGAAGACATGTCATTTTAAACACGAATTTAAATCTGTACTGTCTTAGTTGTTGGGGGGGGGTTCACCATCCGGAGGTGGCTTCCCGCACAGCTTCACTTTTAGGAATTGCAGGTTGCGATCTCTGCACAAATCTCTGCGTACTCCAGCTTGTCTGCCTTCAGGCCGGACCAGCGGCTGGAGATCTCGTGTGCCCAGTTTCGGCAGGGAGCCCGGGGGTCCGGGAGGCCTGGGATGGTTCCAGAATTCATAGAAAGAGGGCAGGCAGGCCAGCTTTGCAGAAGGTGTGGGCCTAGATTCCCAGGGGTGGCGGCCATGATGGGCTGCTGCGGCCCTGCCCCATGGCCCTGCCATGTCTGCTGCCCTGTTCGCAGTGGCCGAGCAGTGTGGAGGGATCACGTGTCCTGTGCCCTGCACCACGCGGTGGAGAGCCGGCTCCTGTGGGCTGACCTCGGGCTCTTGCGTGTTGGCCTCGGGCTCCAGGGGCTCTTGTGTGCTGGCGTCGGCCTCCTGCGGGCTGCGGGGCTGCAGGGCTGCGGGCATGGTGCGCGGGGTTGTCTGGGCGCAGCCGGCTGGCTGGCTGTTTAACCAGGTGGAAACAGCAGCTCCGCGCCTCGCCGCCAGCCCGCTGGCTCTTCCCGCTGGCTGTTCTGAGTTCGCCCGAGCGAGTGGAAACCACAGAGTGGTCCAGAGATAAATGTTCCAGAAACAGCAAAACAGTCTCGTGAAGAAAGAGCAGAGGCCTTTGGAGATCTCTTCACAAGCAGAAGAGAAGGCCATAGTACATAGGGAGCCAAATTGTCTTTACTTATCTGAGAGATGCGCAGGTCAGGTCCACGTGGGCGCCATTTGTTGTTAAAATTTCCGGACGGCTCCAGCTGGCTGGGCTGGCTTCACGGTGGTGAACAGAGACGCGGAGACAACGGCTGGGCAGGGAAGCTGTATTTCTTTATTCAGGAACAACGATTCACAAACTAAGACAAACTAATCACCAAACAGAACTCGGCTGTCTCTTTGCGTTGGCGCAAGCACTCTTTTTTTTACACTGGAACTCAGGACCTCTCCAACTCTGGCACTCTGGAACTCTCGTACTTGAGAGCCCTCTGAAACTCTTCTACTGTGGAACTCTCTCTTACTCTGTAACCCTGAAACTCTCGAACTCAGGAACTCAGGAACTCTGTCACTGGCCTCAGGAACCCTCTCTCGGGGTTCCTTAGGGCGGGGCCAAGCAGGCCCGCGAAATTAATTGGACTGATCCAATTCTCTTGGCGGGGGGAGGGCTAGGACAAACCAATGTAAAGCATACGACAATTAGTTAACAATCAATATATTTTAACTAAGTTGGTCTAAACAAAAGGTTAAATAGACTTGTTGATATGTAAAACACCTTCTCTATTAGAAATGGTAGATCGCACAATGGCTATGCTAATTATTCTCATGCCTGAGGTTTCCTCTCCGGCCCACACCTAGGGTGTGTCTCCATCTTGAATGGGTGTGACAAAAGGTTAAAAGACGTTGTTGATATGTAAAAGTCTCAAATTCCTTCTCTATTAGAAACGTTAGATCCTGCAGTAGATATGCTAATAACAAGTTTTGTTTCATAGTAAGTAAGTTGCAGCCAGCTGCCTGTGGGACCCTAGGCCGTTCCCCGCCCCCATGCAATTGCCCGTCGAGGCAAGTAGCCCCCCAGAGGCAAGAAATTTTTTTTTTTTCAGATATGGCCCCCTCAGGCCTTCCCTTGGCAACATGCTGGTTTTTGTTATATATGTTTCTGTTCACCCCACACCCTTGATACTATAGTCATTTAGTTAAAAAGAAAAGGGGGAATTGTCATATGCTTTACATTGGTTTGTCCTAGTCCTCCCCCCGCCAAGAGAATTGGATCAGTCCTGTTAATTTCGCGGGCCTGCTTGGCCCCGCCCCAAGGAACCCCGAGAGAGGGTTCCTGAGTTCCTGAGTTCCAGAGAAAAAGAAAGAGTGCTTGCGCCACCGCAAAGAGACAGCAGAGTTCTGTTTGGTGATTAGTTTGTCTTAGTTTATGAATCGTTGTTCCTGAATAAAGAAATACAGCTTCCCTGCCCAGCCATTGTCTCCGCGTCTCTGTTCACCACCGTGAAGCTAACCCACCCGGCAAGAGCCTCCGAAATTTTAACAACAGGAGGAAAAAAAAAAAGAAAAGAAAAAGAAAAAGAAAAAGAAAATTGATTGTATGTACTCATTCTTTGCTGAAAAATTTGCAGAATTGGGGAGTTTGGCGGTAGCGCAGCAAATTAAGCGCACATGACCCAAAGAGCAAGGAGCAAGGACTGGTGTAAGGATCCCGGTTCAAGCCCCCGGCTCCCCACCTGCAGGGGAGTCACTTCACAAGTAGTGAAACAGGTCTGTAGGTGTCTTTCTCTCCCAGTCTCTGTCTCCCCCTCCTCTCTCCATTTCTCTCTGTCCTATCCAACAACAACGACATCAGTAACAACAAATAATAACTACAACAATAAAACAAGGGTAACAAAAGGGAATAAATAAATATTTAAAAAAAACCTGGCAGAATTGTCCATTTGAGTAGAACCAGACAAGGAACCTACCATTGCATGAGTACCAAAAAGGGGACAAACTGTGCCCTGAACTACCCACTTCAGAGGGGTTATGCTTGGCTTTGAAACACCTAAGATCCCCGGAGAAGGACAGTAATTATGACCATTATAATCATATTTCGGAGCAGTTTCTTCTTCTTCTTTCCTCTTTCTCCCTTTTTCCCCCTCTAGGGCTATTGCTGGGGTTTGGTGCCAGCACTACAAACCCACTGATTCAGGAGGCCTTTTTTTTTTTTTTTCCATTTTATTAGATAGGACAGAGAGAAATTAAGAGAGAAGAGGAAGATAGAGGGAGGTAGAGAAGGATAAACACCTGTGGACCTACTTCACCACTTGTGAAGTGACCCTCTTACAGATGGGGAGCCGGAGACTCAAACTGGAATCCTTGCGTGGCCCGGCCCCTCACTTCTCCTCGGCTTCCTCCTCCCCCTGGCGCTTTCCCCATTTTTTTTAAGGGGGGGATAAAAATAGCACCGAAATGTCTTTCACTGTGGTAGAGGTTGGGCTTGCACCATGATCATGCACGTAACAAGCTCAAAGCTTCTTTTAACCCAATCTGTGCATGTACTTATTTATTTTACTTCAAAGTTTTAATTTTCTATATCATCTATTTAGAATCATGTATATTTTATCATCTATTTAGAATGCATGTATGTTTCCTCTTTTATTACTTTATTAACTTTCCCTTTTGCTGCCCTTTTTTATTGTTGTAGTTATTATTGTTGTTGTTGATGTCATTGTTAGATAGGACAGAGAGAAATGGAGAGAGGAGGGGAAGACAGAGAGGGGGAGAGAAAGATAGACACCTGCAGACCTGCTTCACCACCTGTGAAGCGACTCCCCTGTAAGTGGGGAGCCGGGGGCTCGAACTGGGATCCTTACACTGGGATCCTTGAACCATTCCTTGCACTTTGTGCCACATGCACTTAACCCGCTGCGCTACTGCCCGACTCCCTGGTTTCACCACTCTTATGCCAGCATTTTCATTCAAACCAAGAAAGCTCACAGCAGCAGAGCTCTCTGTAGTGCTGTAGTACTCCTGTGTAGTAGTATTGGGATTTGAACCTGGAGCATATGAATGGCAGGGCAGGAGTCAGATCTGATGAGCTAGCACTCTGCCATTTTTTTCCTAGTAATTAAAAAAAAAGTGTGTGTGTGTACTTTAGACTGACAGATAGACAAGCTGTGAGCACACTGCTTTGCCATTTTATGCATTGCCAGATTGTAAACCCAGGGCCTCACACATACTGCTGACTCACCTCCCTGACCTGGTCAATTTCAATTTCTTTAACCTAGAGAGGTATATGGGGAGAAAGAAGCTGACTAGTGCTGCTCAGTAATTAGGGACCGTCTGGGGTGAGGAGAGTGGGGCAGTGTGGGGAGCTTCATGTTTATGGCTGGCTAAGGACACCTGCCCCTTAGAAATTCAGGCTCAATATTTTAAAGCCTTCTGGATGAGCTATTACTTTAGGTGAGTTGCTATTAAATCAAAATAAGATGACAGAAAATGGAAATGGGGAAGTGCCTTTTCTATCTTTAGCCTGTCTTCATTTCTTGAGTCTATTTGCATCACACAAGCATTCACCTTCAAATGGCTTCTTGGAATTGTGTGAAAAATAGGACTGCTTTCCCCAAATTTCTCGGATTCCTTCAGGCATCAGTGAAGGTGCCCCTTTTCGTCTGGGAGTGTGGCAACTGAAGTGGGCAGGAGGGAGACCATTCTGACTTCCTCCTTATTTCATGTGCTGCTGCTCCCGAGGCCTGGCTTGAAAAAAGCAGGACATTCGGCGTAGACAGATGGAGGGCAGGGTCATTTTCAAAATGAAATGAGTGCACAAATCACACTGTGAAATTGACATGACCATCACTGCTGCTGTGATAGAGCGACTTTCATTTAGTCTGCGATTGGCAGTTGGGGAATAGATTAGTTTTGGGGGGTGGTGGTAGTAAAAGAAATCTAATTAATGATAGAAATCCTGGAAAATGCAGTAAATGGGTGGAATCACAAAGAGTCACTTTGTTTCAACAATCTTGGAACGCTGAAACATATAGTTAAAAAAAAAAGTTGGTGTTCTCTTCCCGGTTACTGCCCTTTTGAAAAAAATCAGGCTCTGAGAAGATGCTAATGGACTAAGGGTGGATTTTGCTGTATAAGGAAAGGTAGGTTTCCCATATAGGATTGATTCTATTTAGGCGAAAATGGATAGAAACTAAGAGCATGATGTTTGGTTCTTTTTTTTTTTTTTTTTAATATTTATTTATTCTCTTTTGTTGCCCTTGTTGTTTTATTGTTGTAGTTACTGATGTCATTGTTGGATAGGACAGAGAGAAATAGAGAGTGGAGGGGAAGACAGAGAGGGGGAGAGAAAGATAAACACCTACAGACCTGCTTCACTGCTTGTAAAGTGACTCCCCTGCAGGTGGGGAGCCAGAGGCTCAAACCAGGATCCTTCCACTGGTCCTTTTGCTTTGCGCCACCTGTGCTTAATCCACTGCGCTACCACCTGGTTCCCTGATGTTTGGTTCTTAACATGCTTATGTTTCTACTGCCCAACATGTGAGATGACCAAATCCCATTTGTGTTTGCATGTGTAATTTATTTGGCACTCTTTTTAAAAACTAGGTGGAAGGTATATTTTATTACTTATAATACAATATGTCCACTTCTTGTTGGTAAACACTGATAATTTTTTTTCCTATGGAAAATACTCTGAAACTAGGGAGATAGCATAGTGGTTATGCTGAAAGACTTTCACGCCTGAGGCACCAAAGGTCCCAAGTTCTATCCCCAGCACTGCCGGAATTCAGCAGTGCTCTAGTAAAGAGGGGAAAAACTATATGTATCATGCTGCCACCACAGCTATGGCCAAGCATCTTCACTGATAGAAAAAGACTTGCAAAACCAGTTTCCAGTTGTTTATTCCTTCTTTCATCCAGAGCATATTCTCCAGGATAGTCGTTTTGCGGGACTCAGTCACCTTGCTTCTCTCTCATCTCTCTCTACTCCAGATTCCAGTATAATTATAGGAAAAGAGAAGAGATTAGTGTCAAACTGAACTTGTAGTTGTCAGACTTTTAAGAACATTGGTCAATCTTTTTTTTTTTTTTCTTTTACTCTCTATCTCTCTCTTTCTCTCAGGGGTATTGCTGGAGCTTGGTGGCTACAATATGAGTCTACTATTACTAGTCACTATTTTCTTTTTCTTTGTCAGAGAGATTGAGAGTGAGCAAGAGACACACAGACTTGCAGCATTGTTCCCTTGCTCATGAAAAGTCTCCTTTGCGAGTGGGGACTGGAGACATAAATTGGGGTCCTCATACATGGGAATTTGTATGTGCCACCGCCTGCCTCCCGTTGTTCAATCTAAGATTTTTGGAGAGATTGTATATCAAAGTAACACTTGTCAACATTATGTTCAAAAGGTGAGACATTTAACTTCATTATGAACTCTTCTTTGGATGACTCTTACAGCCTTACTAAAATTTTAATTAGATTTTCTTTTTTAAATATTTTTATAAACTTATTATTTTTCTTTAAATAAACTTTTTAGTGGTCTAAATGTTCATTGACAGCAGGGGAAAATGGAACAGAATGAGTACATATGCAGATGGGATGATGAGAACATGCAACTTTAAAAAATTTTAATATGTATTTATTTATTTTCCCTTTTGTTGCCCTTTTTTGTTGTTGTTGTAGTTATTATTGTTGTTGTTACTGATGTCATCGTTGTTGGATAGGACAGAAAGAAATGGAGAGAGGAAGGGAAGAAAGAGAGGGAGAGAGAAACATCTGCAGACCTGCTTCACCACTTGTGAAGTGATTTTCCTGCAGGTGGGGAGCCGGGGGCTTGAACCGGGTTCCTTATGCTGGTCCTTGGGCTTCGCGCCATGTGCTCTTGACCTGCTGCGCTACCGCCTGACCCCCTATTTGTCTTTTTATTACCTTTATTTATTGGATAGAGACAACCAGAAATCAAGAGGGAGGGGGTGACAAAGAGGGAGCGAGACAGAGAGACACCTGCAGCTCTGCTTTACCACTCTTGAAGTTTTCCCCCTGCAGGTGGAGACTGGGGGCTCAAACGCAGGTGTCTGAGTATTGTAACATGTGCGCACAACCAAGTGTGCCACCACCCGGCTCCTTAATTAGATTTTTTTTCTCTTGAATATGCCTAGTTTTAGACCAAGTAGTTTATATTTTGGTGCTCACTGTATTATTTAACTTACCCTAGAGTACACAATAGTGTTACGTTTTAGAAAATGTTTATAAAAGGCATTAACAAAGAAGTCACAATTGTGAGTAAGGGCATTAAATAAATCAGTCAGTGTAATCTTACAACCTTAGAATCTTGCAACCTACTATTAATCACAAATTTTAAAAAATTAAATTTAAAACAAAAACAATAATCAGTCAGCCACCCAAAGATTACCCATTACTGTGTCTTACGTAGTATTTTCTGTACCAGGTCCCCCGTTGCTAGACTTCCCTCATGAACCCTTCCTTTTGTGAATTAGGTGACTGATTGCGCTGCTCGCCCCCCAACAAGGCGTGCAAAGCACCAAGAAGCCACATTACAGCGGCCCAGCACCGGGCTTGGTGACTGTCGATGCTGGCCAGTAGGGGCCGCGCCACTGCATCTCTTCCCTCTGTCCCTGTGAGCCTCCCCCCCCCCCCCCAGTCATTTGAATGGATCATTTGCTGTAGTTTGTTGGGACAGAACAGGCACAATGGTGTAAGAATTTTAAAGTTTAAGCACCGAAGCCGTTGTGTAATTGTATGGCGGCGTCCATGTGACGGGCGGCTCTGCCTAGATGCGAGTCCTGGGCTAATTGTCCATGCAAATTTGCGCTGCCAGTAGAAGACTGCAGGGGCCCACGCTGGCTGCAGACTCCTCTCCCTCCAGAAGAACTTCAGTAATTCGAAGAACCTTTTGTCGTCTTTACAATGCTCCGTGGACAGGACTCTTCCAGAATCCCTCTCTTTACACAAGCAGAAACCACATTAATTAATGAACTAAATTAACAGTCGAATTTGAAGTTATTGGTTATTTGGATGTGTGCTTGCTTCTGTCAGCCTTTATGTTACCCTCCTCAAGAGAAATGAAAATTATTTCAAAGTTTTAAACTTAAAGCATTTTTACTAAAAAACAAGTCTTTAAATTTCCTATAGCAGAGTGCTTCAAAATTATGGGTAGTTTGTTGCTTGTGAAATGGCCCAGTGATCTATAATGTTCTTATAATGAATCTTCAGACTGGGAAATCTACACAAAGGGACTGCTTTCCAAAACAATGAATTGAAGACAAAGTTCACTTCTCTTATATAGAGCAAAAACAATTCAGAAGCAAGTCAGTAGGGGATCTTTGTTAGGTTATTACACATCAGGAGAAAGCAGTTTTTTTCCAAGGGGATAAGGCTCAACAAAACCTAGCTTTCTAGTTCCAACTCTACTGTTTTGTTTTTTTAAGCAAATTCTAAATAGGTTTAAATTTAAAGGAAAAATTGCTATTTTAACACATGTACATGGAAATCAATACAAAGATGGCCTCAACACTTGTTTTTTTTTTTTTTTCCACAGCAAATACTTCATTTACTTAATAAAGGTACTCCTTAAAAGTGTATACATTCACTGACATTGGTATAGATATGGTACACGGATAAACAACTTATCTGTAGAATTGTTGAAAGATATAGCAAATACACAGGAACATTCAAAATTAAATCACAGAAGATGTAAAACCCAAAATGATTAGCTGAGGAAAGAGTAACAATATAAACAAGACAGTAGGCGTTGCTAACTCCAAGGGCATAGCGTGAAGCTCTCCAGTCAGATGCCATTTTTTACTTTAGAATTGATGTGTTTTGCTCTGTTATTGTTCTGTTATAAAGCTTTGGTCTTCTTGCAGTCAACCTCAACCTTTAGTCTTCCTGAGACATTTGAGTTTGGGGAGTTCTTTCTAGCATATGGCAGAACAAGAGTTCTAGACTACTTTTTTGAAGCCAACAATGAAAGGAAACTTCACTATATTACCAGAGTTTCAGGGCCCCAACTTAGGTTTTGTTTTGCTGCTTTTATCTTATTTTTTTCTTGGCTTTTATTTTCTCTACCCCAAACATTTTACCTCTAGATTTATATCTTTGCATAATATGTTTAGCTTCTGTTCCACTTGAAGAGAATTGTTTCGCATTATTACTAGAGACAAAACTGTATTTCATCTTTCTGCAATTCATTAAGAGCTAGCAGAAGAAATGGGTTTTAGAATAATTGTATAGCAAAGCAAATTGAGCAGGCTGTTTAATGAGCTAAGTGAGTAAGTAAGGTCTGACAAACTATAGCGCTTACAAAAAGGAACTGAATTCTTGTAGCACTACTAGTATATGACATTGTTATTCCACTAGCAAAAAAATCAAAGATTATTTCTTATACAATGTACGTGCAAAGGTAAAATATCTGGAAATGTACAAACATCTCAGATTTCAGAAACAGAAAAAGCACATGCAAATTTAACTTTTTTTGACTCACACTATAAACTTACTTCTAAATTAAATTGACTACCATTTATGGACTGTCTATGACATCACACACTCTAAAATGTCCTTTATAAAATAAAAGGGTATACATTAAAAAATTGTGATGGGGCTGGACAGACTGCATACATTACCATGCACAAGGACCAGGGTTCAAGTCCCCTATCCTCACCTGCAAGGGGAAACTTCACAAGCAGTGAAACAGTGTTACAGGTATTTCTTTCTCTCATACTATCTCCTCCTCCCCTTTCAATTTCTTCTTGTCTCTATCCAAAGAAGAAAAAAAAATTTTTTTTTTCTGAAGATCTATTTTCATGACCACTGGAGGCAGGCTCAGGCATGTCTCTGGTAAGCTTATTTCTATATTTACCTGAGACCGTCAAAGTCCCAAGACAACAGGTTCATCTTACGGTCAAATCAGGATGATGCCTGATGAGGTAATGCACTTGACAGTGTGCTGAGCTGTACCTGCTAGCTCCGATAGCCAGTTACCATGTGAATTTTGCATTACACCCACCCACCGACCAATTTATTCTTACAAACAGCATGCTTTAACAAGACACATTTCATAGAGAAAAGTAGGTTGACATCAACCATTAGTGCTAAGTGAACAAAGAAGCAAGTATGCTCCGGTTTGTGGGTGATTTCTTAAAAAGACTTTTAAAATGGCTTCCTCCAATAGGAAATAAAAGCCATTGAGAAAGCATCTCTCTCTCTCCCTCTCTCTCTCTCTCTCTCTCTCTCGGAAAAACAACAAAAAACACAGACTGTCAGGATAGCCACATATACCTCCCAGTCTTGGAAAGGTATTTAAAAAAGAGATGAAAAATTCCTCATACTACCTACAGCTCAACCTCTAGCTCCTGGGGGTCATTAACACTAGGGAGCAGGCAACTACCCTCCTTTCAAGGCTTCCTGGTCTGGGGGGGGGAAGTGGGGGGCAGCACAGATTTATAGCATTAGTCAGCAGTTTCTGAATTTTGACCTATGATAGGAAAGATACCTTGAGACAGGAGAAATAGATGGAGGCAATTACAAGCAGCGACTTGATTGATGGTTGACATTGTCAGGGCTCCCCTGTATGGCAGATTGCTATGGTGTTGAACTCCCCTTGCTATCAGTGGACGTTGCCATTGGCAACCATGCAGTGAAGCCAATAAAAAGGCAAGGAAATGAGAGGAAAACTCAACTTTAGTGGAAACCGTAGGGCTTGTGCTGTAAATTATGTTCCCCTTAGCAGTATGCAGCATCAATGTTTACGGTGCTCAAAGCTGCCTGCAGTCTTCACTGGACCCTGGGTGGAGTTTTATCTCACAGCACAGGCTGTGTGTAGACTGTCGTTCGTCTGTCTGGGCTGTTTTGTGTATTGTTGGGGAGGATAACAGATGTGGGTTCATCTCTGCCTCACACAGACTGGTTTTCAATTCCCATTTGTGATATAAACATGATGCAGGCACAAGCGCCAGAAACACCTGCAGTGTCTGAGACACACCCCCCCAGCGGGGGTCTTTCTCTAACTCCACCCACCCTTTGTTCTTCACCTGAAGGAGGGGAAGCAGCCCCAGCAGAAGCTATTTTCCTTTACAGTGGAGTGATTCAGAAAACTGGCTTAATAAAATCCATAAATCTGAACAACCTGCTCTGCAGAGGCAATCTTTCCTGCAACCCCCCCCACCCCCTGTCTTTCCAGTCTGCAGAAAGACAGCTACAAACTCTTCCCTGTTAAAATATTTCTCTTTCCTAAGCTGTTGATGACAGGGTTCTCATTTATTTGCTTGGAAGTGCCATTCTTTTTGTTGGATTGATTTTCGTCTTTCTTTGGTAGTTTCTTGCCAAGTGTCTGCGCTCCTATTGTTCCCTTCTTACTGTCTTCTTATGATGCCCTGCCTTTTCTCTCTCCTCCTCACCCCTTCACTCTTCTCTACTTTCTAACCCAACCTTCTTTTCCTGGTTTCTAATTTTCTTATCCTTTATTTCTTACTGTATGCATTCTTACATTCTCCTCTGGATACCTGCTTTTCCATTTATTCTTTAAATATTCCCTGGATTTTTTACTCTGTGCCAGGAAATCAATGTCATTGTGGAATTTGATGTTCATTAAAAAATATTTGAGGGGGAGTCGGGCGGTGGCGCAGTGGGTTAAGCACACGTGGCGCAAAGCGCAGGGACCGGCATAAGAATCCCGGTTCGAGCCCCCGGCTCCCCACCTGCAGGGGAATCGCTTCACAGGCGGTGAAGCAGGTCTGCAGGTGTCTATCTTTCTCTCCCCCCTCTCTCTGTCTTCCCCTCCTCTCTCCATTTCTCTCTGTCCTATCCAACAACAAAGCAACGTCAACAATGGCAATAATAACCGCAACGAGGCTGCAACAACTAGGGCAACAAAAAGGGGAAAAAAATGGCCTCCAGGAGCGGTGGATTCATGGTGCAGGCACCGAGCCCAGCAATAACCCTGGAGGAAAAAAATATATATATATATTTGAGGGAGTCGGGTGGTAGTGCAGCAGGTTAAGTGCACGTGATGCAAAGTGCAAGGACCTGCATAAGGATCCGGTTTTCCAGACCCCCAGCTCCCCACCTGTAGGGGAGTCGCTTCACAAGTGGTGTCTACAGATGTCTATCTTTCTCTCCCCCTCTCTGTCTTCCCCTCCTCTCTCCATTTCTCTCTGTCCTATCTAACAACGACGACATTGATCACAACAATAACTACAACAACAATTTAAAAAAAAAAACAAGGGCAACAAAAGGGAAAATAAATAAATAAATAAAGTATAAAAAATAAAATCATTTCCTTGTTGTAATTTCACTCGACAAATAAGAAAGCACATTGGAAGAAGTTAGGTAGGTTGTCTAAAGTAATTCAGTCAAAGATGTCACAGCAAGGGGTGTTAAGTCCAGCTTCTAGCTCACCTGTTCCTTGATAAGGAATGCTATGTGCTCGTCTCTCAGGTTAAGTAGGAAGCAAAGTAGCCTTCCTGTCATTGCATCTACTGAATACAGGTTACCCTTACCTTCTATAAACCTAGCTTCCTATAGAAAATTTGCTCTCTGCTCAGACTGTTATTTCTTACCTTTCATGTCTTTACTTACATGTAAGGGAAAAAAAAAAAAAACCCCAAGTTGGGAAACCCAGCATTTGACTATAGGTTGGTACTGACAGTCACCTTAAATTTTATAGTAAAATGCCTCACTAGGAGAACTCAGTGATCACTCTCTATGGCTCTGCTGTATGCTGTGAAATGTCTCACTATTAGAAATAGTTCCTAAATGTTCATGTGCCACATGTAGTAAATCCAACTATAGATTTCCTTTCATTCTTACTTTAATTAAAGTCTGTCAATCCTGTCCTTCTGGGAGAAGGCTTGTTCTACAATGAAGGTTGAACTGAAAAACTCAAAGAAAAAAAAAAAGAAAGGCATGGCAATCCTTAATGCTGTGCTGTGAATCTGGAATTAGCACTAATCAGACAAGGACATTTGCTATATTCATACTATGAACCTTTGAAAGGGGAAACTGGGGACGGCTGGTATTTGTAAGGATGACATAGTTTATCTTTCAGGTGGGCAATTCTAAGGCTCTGAGCCATCATTAAGAAACTTTAGGGTGAGAGATAAAATACCTCCAACAGAATATAAGTTGGGACTTGGGGGAGGGCAGTCTTGCCCAAAGGGTGCTTATGAGAGGATGTAAAGGCAGGCATTCTTGACTAGCAACAGAGAGAAGAGCCAAAAATAACAAGAAGTAGCACTCATGACCCCTTCACTGTTCTGTGCCCTCTGGGCTCAGAGTGAGTAGAGTCCCACGACTGAGTCCTCTGCCCAGGTCCCATGCCCGCCCCCAGGAAAGCGGAGGCTCCTGGGATGTGCTCTCTGTTCCATCTTCTCCTCTCCACCCCTGCCCCAGTCACACTGTAGATGAAAGCCGGGGCCTCCTTTTCAGCAGAGTCTTGAGACTAGGTCTGAGTTTACAGGAACAAAAGCCAGAGCTGAGCCTTGCGAGGGCCGTCACTGTGTAGTAGTAGCAGACTCGGAGGTTCAGTTTCTGTCTTCCCCCATCACCTGGAGGCTGGCAGGAGAGGGAGAGGCAGCGGACACTAGTAGCCTTTTCTGGTGCAACTCTTCCCACTTACTTCTGTTCACAGCCACTGATTCCAGCATGGGCTTCAGTTTCCCGTTGACCTTCACCAGCGCCTAGAACAAAGCAAGAGGAAAAACAATAGAACGGAGAGGGGACTCAGAATCACATGATTTTCCAGCATTCACATATGAGTGAGGCATCTGTAAGAGGATGATTCTTTTGGCAAACATGAGCTAGTTACAGGAAGCCAATATACATTTAGTGCCATTTCGTTATAATAGGGTTTGTGCAGAGAAATAAATAAATAAATGACAAGGTAACTGTGTGCTACTCCAGGGACTACCAGTCACACAGATTATCATCCTGTTTTAAATTGACATCAAGTAGGACAGAAAATAAAATATTCCAGCTCACGAATGCTTACTAGTATGTGTATTAATCTTTCACAGAAATAAATCTACCACTGTGCTTCACCATGAAGCTGTGTGGACTTATCTGGATTAAATAAGGTCTGGAAAAATCCTCAAAAAAAAAAAAACTGCTCATTTAAAAATATTAACTTATTTATTGGATAAAGACAGAGAAATTGAGAATGAAAGGGGAGCTAGAGAGGAGGAAAGGGAGGAAGGGACTGGGCAGGAGCACAGCTGGTTAAACGCACATATCATGAAGAGCAAAGACCCTGGTTTGGGTTTGAGCACCCGCCCAGTCCCTACCTGCAGGGGGAGACTTCACTGGTGGAGAAGCAAGTCTGCAGATGTCTCTTTTTCTCTCTCCCGCTCTGTCTGCTTTCCCCTCTCAATTTCTCTCTGTCGTATCAAGGGGAAGGGGGAAAAAAAAAAAGAAAAAAGAGATGCCTGGAGCAGTGGATTCATAGTGCTGGCATCAGGCCTTAGCTATAATGCTGGTGGAAATTAAAAAAAAAGAAAGAAAGAAAGAAAAAGAAAGAGAGGGTGGGGGAAGAAAGGAAGAGACACCTACAGCACCACTTCACGAAACTTTTCCCCTGTAGGAGGGGACTGGGAGCTTGAACCTTCAGTCTTGAGCCTTTCGACATGTACATTCTCCCAGGTGTACAACTGCCTGGCCTGAAACTACTTGTTTTTAAAACCAAGAATATTGGAAGTAAATGCACAGTGTGACCTGGAAACAAGTAGAAAACAGACACAAAAGAAAGGAAAATAAGTGTGCAAGAGAGGAAGCAGAGACATAGGAGACATGAGGGGAGAAGTAAGGCAGACTGTGGCCAGGGGTCAGCTGAGCATGAGGCTAGTGAAGCTCCCACTCCAGGATTCTTACTTGCACGAGGTCCTTTTTTTTTTTTTCTTTTTGTTTCATTATCTTTATTTATTTATTGGATAGAGACAGCCAGAAATCGAGAGGAAAGGGAGAGGTAGAGAGGGAGAGAGAGAGACAGAGAGATACCTGCAGCCCTTCTTTACCACTCATGAAGCTTTTTCCATACAGGTGGGGAGCAGTGGGTCAAACCTGGGTCTTTGTGCATTGTTAACCTGAGCGCTTAACCAGATGCACCGCCGCTCAGCCTCTGCACGAGGTCCTTATAAACATTTTCCTTTCCTTTTTTTACAATAATTTTTTTAAATTTATTTTCCCACTTGTTGCCCTTGTTGTTTTATTGTTGTTGTAGTTATTATTGTTGTTATTGATGCCATCATTGTTGGATAAGACAGAGAAAAATGGAGAGGGGAGGGCAGACAGAGAGGGGAGAGAAAGACAGACACCTGCAGACCTGCTTCACCACCTATTAAGCGACTCCCCTGCAGGTGGGGAGCCGAGGGCTCGAACTGGGATCTTTATGTTGGTCCTTGTGCTTTGCGCTACCTGTGCTTAACCCACTGTGATACCGCCCGACTCCCCCCCCCCTTTTTTTTTTAAGAGTGACCAGTACAGACTTGGCTGGATTATATTAGATGTTCAGATTTTTCCTTTCTTTCTTTCTCTATTTCTTTTTCTTTCTTTTCTTTTCTTTTCTTTTCTCTTTCTTTCTTTCTTTTTTCTCCAGGGTTATTGCTGGAGCTTGGTGCTCGGAGCCTGCACTATGAATCCACTGCTCCTGGAGGCCATTTTTCCCATTTTGTTGCCCTTGTTGTTGTTGTTATTGTTGCCATTGCTGTTATTGTTGTTGTTAGATAGGAAAGAGAGAAATGGAGAGAGGAGGGGAAGACAGAGAGGGGGAGAGAAAGACACTTGCAGACCTACTTTACTATCCGTGAAGTGACCCCCCAGCAGATGGGGATATGAGGACCGAACTGGGATCCTTACCCCAGTCCTTGCGCTTGGGACATGTGCACTTAACCTGCTGCGCTACCGCCCGCCTCCCCTCATCCTTTTTTGAAACCAGAGCACTGTTCAGCTCTGGTTTATGGTGGTGCAAGGACTGGACCTGGAACTTTAGAGCCTCAGGCATGAGAGTCTCTTTGCATAGCTATTATGCTGTCTACCTCTGCCATAACATTTTCCTCTTGTGCTTGGCTTTGAGTTAGTTAACAAACATAAAGAATCTTTTGCTCTCAAATGGTATCAACTTAATACATCAGAAAAATCTGGATACTTTCATAGTGGAATAAAGGCCTTGGATAGCTTGGGGCCTGGCAGCGGCACACCTGGTTAAGTGCACATAATACTAAGCACAAGGACACATGCAAGGACCTGGGTTCGATCCCGTTCCCCACCTGCAGCTGGGACACTTCACAAGCGGTGAAGCAGGTATGCAGGTGTCTTTCCATCTCTATCTTCACTCTCCTCTCAATTTCTCTTCGTCCTGTCCAATAAAATGATTGGGGGGAAATGGCAAAAAAAAAAAAAAAAGAATATCTAGAGAAAATTATACTTCTCATATGAAAAATCAAGGATACACTGGTTATACAGAATGATTATCTAGAGAAAACTGCTGAAGATGTAGGAGAAAATTACTTAGATGTAAGAGAAGTCAGGAAAAAGCCAATAAGGTAATAAATTAAGCGTGTTGACACTGTGTGGCTTTAAGCTTTACCAACAATCAATTCAAACAGTGACTTTGTTATGTTTCTAGACAATGTGTGCTGGTGAGATTGAGACTGTGATGTCTTGTCTTGTCATCCCATTGGGGTGAGGCCAATGGAAAGAACTTTTTTTTTTTACTGTCAAATGAACTATATGATTATATATCTATATATTTGTCTTCCGAAGGCTTCACTAATCCAAGCTACTTCTTTTTATTGGGGGGACCAAGGGTTTACAGTCAACAGTAAAATACAGTAGTTTGTATATGTGTACCATTTCCCAGTTTTCCACATAACAATTCAGCCCCCTCTAGGTTGTCCTCTGCCATCATGTTCCAGGACCTGAACCCTCCCCCACCCCAGACTCTTACTTTAGTGCAATACACCACAAGCTACTTAAAAATTTACTTATTTATTTAAATATTTATTTATGTGATAGAAAAGAGAGAAATTGAGAAGGGAGGGGAAGATAGAGCAGGAGAGAGACAGAGAGACACCTGTAACCCTAGTCCACTGCTTATGAAGCTTCTTCCTTGCAGGTGGGGATTGAGGGCTTGAACCTGGGTCCTTGTGCATGGTAACACTTATACTTAACCAGGTGTGTCACTGCCCAGCCCCCTCTTCAAGCTGTTTTTCTTCAGAGAGAAAAAGAGATAGAGGGAAAGAGGGAGAGATACTACTGCACAGAAGCTTCCTCCAGTGCAGTGGGGGCTGGGATTGACCCTGAGTCACGCATGACAAAGCAGGCACACTAGCCAAGTGAGCTATCGTGCAGACCAGAACTATATGATTATAATGTTGGATGGATTCCCTCAACAAATCATACTGTAATTCTATGTAATTGATTAATCATAAGTGACATTTCTCTTTCCAGGTATGAGTTAGCAGTTTTGAGATCTGAACCTCATATTACATATACTAAGCCTTATATAGTAATTTATCTTTTTCCATATAAAGCAATGAATAAAACAAGGGCCATGGAGCTGTAGGGATATTGGTATGCGGAAAGGTAATGCTTCCACTTTATGCACTGGGCCAATGCCTTTTGATCATGAATGACACCCCTGGTCTTATGCCAACATCCTGCAGGTGTGTTTCACTCATCACTAAGAAACAAAAAGTGAGCACAGAACTGGACAGTTTTAACACACCCACAACAAGCCTTCTCTAAGCATGACTGATTGTTGGGAGTATCACTAGCAAAGTCCTTCAACAGGACATGTTTTTCCTAAGCAAAACTGCAAGCTACCTACTATAAGACCCGATGAATCTGCTCAAATACTATTCCAGGTTAAGGGATATGAGTCAAATGTAGCCAGATGTAAGTTATATAGGCATTGAAAACCCCAGGAACCAGGTGTCCTGCTGAGTGGTAAGCTTTCCACCTTGGCTGGAGTGGTTTTCCCTCACATAAGCGTTCTTAACTAAAGCATGCTCTTTTCCTTAAGTAGTTCTGTCTGGGAGACAGGATGATAGTGCATCCAGCAGAGCTCACACATCACCATGCACAAAGACTTGGGTTCAAGTCCCTGGACTCCATCTGCAGGGTGGGAGCTTCTTTTTTTTTATTGTTGTAGTTTTTATTTGTTGTTATTGATGTCATCGTTGTTGGACGGGACAGAGAGAAATGGAGAGAGGAGGAGAAGGCAGAGAGGGAGAGAGAAAGAGACACCTACAGACCTGCTTCACCGCCTGTAGCGACTCCCCTGCAGGTGGGGAGTTGGGGACTTGAATCGGGATCCTTCCGCCAGTCCATGCACTTTGTGCCATGCACTGTGTGCTTAACACTACACTACTGCCCGACTCCCTGGTGGAAGCTTCTTAAGCAGCTGAGTAGTGCTGCAGGTGTCTCGCTCTCT